>NC_077227.1:242964470-243269470 GCF_027887165.1 Monodelphis domestica | reverse complement strand
CAGCTAGGATGAGGGTGTTCATGAAACCATGTAGGGGAAGGAGAAGATAGCCTGCATTAGGAGATTTCAATTAGTGTGAATAATAAATCCCTTGAAATAGTTGTTTTTATTCATATTTGTACTACTTGAAGCTGTGATTATGTAAAATATGTTCATTAGTTTGACCTCACTGGAAATATACAGTGTAAATTTGAATAATATAACTTTAGGGCCCATTTAAAATAATTATAAATAATATGAAATACCTGGAAATCTAACTGCCAAGATGAACCCAGGAACTTTATGTTTACAATGAAAAATAATTTTTCACACAAATAAAACCAGATCTAAACCACTGGTAAAACATTAATTGCTCACGGGGAGGTAGGGTCAATATAATAAAAATGACACGTATTTACTTATTCAGTGCCATAATAATCAAACTACCCCAAAATCATCTCATAAAACTAAGGGAAAAAATAAGAAAATTAATCTTGAAAAACAAAAAACCTAGCATATTAAAGGAATTAATGAAAAAAATGAAGGAATGTTACTTAACTGTACTAGATCTCAAACTGTATTATAAATCAGAAACCACCATATCAATCTGGTATTGGCTAAGGAATAGAGTGGAGAACTAATGAAATAGATTAGTCACTCAACAAACAATGGTAAGTTGGCATGGTAACCTGTTATTTGACAAATCACAGATCCATGCATTTTGGAAGAAAAATGAGTATATGCACATTGCAGATATTTAACTTTAGTTCATAGTTTTTGACTTCTTGCTTAACCTTTTTTACTTTACTTGCTATTCAATAAAATGAGGTAGAGGAGCAAATTGAAATAAGTTTAATGCCCATTCTACCTTTCAAACTTTGTACAAATTAATTTTTCTGGCATTTATTTCCTGTGTTTCCCAAATTGCCATTGGATTGGGCACACCTGGTATACACAGTATGCTGGTAAAAGTTAAGGAACTGGTTTTCTGAAAAAAAAATACAAAGGACACATTTTAAGTTTAATCTGCATTAGCATTTTCTCCATTACTTTCATAAGTCTAGACAATCAACAACACAAGAAGTCAAGTACTGACTTGTAATATCTGCCAAAATTCCAAAATATAGATGCTCATAATGAAAATTTAACTAATTGACTCCCACAAACTGGTATAATTTATGTATAGCATATCTCTGGCCTAGTCTGATACAAAGCTTAATTACAAATGAAAAGAAGAAAGGAAGGAAAAGAGAGAAAGAAGGAAAGAGAGATAAAAAGAGGAAGAAATGAGAGAGTAAAAAAGGAAAGAAGCAAGGATGGAAGGAATATCAATCCCTTTAATGCTGTACATCACTTTTTAAGTGTTCTGTGTACAACAGAAGTGAAAACATGCTTTTAGCAATAGGTTTCCTTTTTACATTTGCAATGGTCTTAGTATCTCAAAGAAAATGCTCGCTTTATATGGCTGAATTGTTTCTGTGCTGACAGACTAAACTATTAAAATATTGTTTGGATAGAAGACTTTTATGTCAAAAGAACTTTGTGAAATTTCATTTTTTTTTATTTCTCAAAGCAAGCACTTTAAGCTTTTAGAACAGGAAGCTTCAGTTACAAACACTGAAATTTTACATTTCTATGTTTTGTAACTCTGAATCATGAATTTGAAGGAACACAAATTTGGGAAAGTAATTCCATACCTATTTAATATAACCCTGACAATACTCTAACACTGACAATATCCTTATAGATAAAATAATATTTTTCACATCTACCTAAAAGAATTCCTGTTGTCACAAGCAAATTTAATAACTCTAATGTAGTTGGGTCTTCATTTCTGCATATCATTGTGATTTACCATCTTTTCATGCAAGGTGAAAGTCATTTCAGGAAGGGGAAAAGAAAAAATGTAGGGACCTAGAACAACCCCCCCCCCCAGTAAAACTTAGTTAATAGCTCATAATCAAGGTTGTTTGCCATTAATTTGGCAGGCTGGATGTTGTACCACAGTTTAAAATAATGAACAATATTTATTTGATTGTCAGTCATATTGATCTTCCTATAAGTGAATTAAATTTAATGTACTCCATGGAAATAATTAAGTCCATTTAAGAAATGGCAATACTGATATCTGGCCAAAAAACAGTATCACAGAGAAGTTATAGGAGAAGACTCAATACCAACATAAATTTATTAGCCTGAGTAGACAGGAAATTAGTTGAGGTTTTGACACTTTGAAAGGACTAAAAGAAGTGATGCAAATGGTGAATAAATGTTGAATGAGGGTGTAGAATAGCATAGAAATGCAATTTCACCAACATGAAGCATTCTATAATTACGAGGGAAATGCATATATATATATATATATATATATATATATACACACACACACATGTGTACACATCTGTCTATCTATAAATAAATCAAAGTCTTTATCATTTCTAGCAAGAGGAATAAAAAGCCTTAAAGAATTTTTAGAAGCCATCAAGTTCATCTATCTCATTCTACAGATGGAAAAAAAAAATGTTTTAGAAAGGTTAAATGTCTTGTCTAAGGTTGCTTAGTTAGTAAGTAATTTAGGGGCATTTTGTACCCAGGCCTTCCTGAGTCCAACTGAGTGACCTGAACACTGTACCACACTGCCTCTAACTATAATACTAAAACAAATTTACTAAGTGCTTAGAGATACAAAATACAATAAGAGTTTAGAAGCCAGTGGGATTACATTCAATTTTGGGGGGAATACGGAGGGAAGAGATTTAGGGAGGGTACTTATAAGAAGGAATAATGCATAGGTGTATAATTATACACCTTTATTCCATTCCCTCATTGTGACATGGAAATTAATCTGGGCAATATATTGAAACTGCCATCAAGAATCACTGTGGGAAAAAGGCTTCCAGGAAGAGACCAGAAACTGAATTTAAGCCTGTCATTGAAGAGATTCAACAATAAAAGTTTGAAAATTGTGTGATAATTATGTTTTTAGCCAGAACATGGAATCCATATACTAAGTCACAGAGAGAGGTTGGGATTTGCATAAGGCATAACACTAGTTGTTAAATACCAGATGCTTGAAGTATTGAAATATATAATTAGTTGCCTATTAAGTGAGTTACAAATTAACATATTCTGCCATATTATTTCCTAAACATACTCCCTCACAATATTTGCTAATTAGGGGTAAGGATAGGATTTGAATGTATGATTCCAATGTTATAACATACTTACTTCTATTTGTGGGTATTTCCTCTGTCAAAGCAGGCAGATATCTCTGATTAGAAAGCTGCCTGGGGGCACTGCAAATTTAGTTTACTTGCCCAAGGTTACTAGCTAGCATATTTCAAACGCAAGCCTTTAGCCCAAGTATTCCTGAATTGAATGTTAGTTCTGTATTCATTGTTACATACTGCCTTTCTATTAATTAGTGAGACATTATTGCATAATCTTACTTGCTACTTTCCTTCCAGGAGCACAACAAAGAAAAAAAAAAACACAGTTTGTCTAATAATCAGATAAATATTGTCCATTAAAAAACTATGATATTGTAAAAACTCTTAAATTAATAAAAGACTACTTTAATATTTGATCTGATCTTAGTTTTAGTGGGAATTTTCCTTCATTTGTATGATGGCTTTAAAATTCTGTGCTACTTTGATTCTGGTCAAAACTTGAGACATAGTTCTTCCATTTTTTTAATTCACTAATTTATTTTGAGAACAGTAAAATCTTATTTGAATACATTAAAAATTGTGGGGCTTAGCAAATATATCTCATGGAAGAAAACCACCTCTATGTTGTTGTTTGTCCCTTGTTTTCTTTATTTCTATTTTTTTAATCATTACCTTCTGCCCTAAAATTGATGCTAAGAATAGGTTCCATGGAAGAAGAGCAATAAGGTTTTGGCAATTGGGATTTTTGAAAATCTTCAAGTATTCCCATGTTTCCTTCAAATGTTCATATTTGCTATTCCTAATGACATCATTATAGAATCACCCTCTGAGCTTCCTCTTCAATTTGGCACTCACAGATTGAAAGTTGAGTTGGGAATGTGTCCAGGGTCTAGGAACAGAACTAGGAAGTGTGTGAATCCAGATTTGAACCCAAGTCCTCTCATCTCCAGGTTTGGCTCTCTATTGAATGAACCACCTAGTTAACTCTGTCATTTATTTTCAAAGAGGATCAGTGACAGCATGAAGCAATGTCTTGACTTGTGCATGAATTGGATTTAAGTTAGACAGTGTTGTACAAAGTCATCAGCCTCACTCTCTCCTTCAATCGGCAACCCAAAGACAAGGCAAAAGAGAGAGCACCTGGTGCTGGCCTTGGATGCAGTAGATGATCTTGGTGTCTTTTGAGAGAGAAGGTATTTTGGCAAAGGAAATGTGTTTGCAAGGACATACCATGGAATGCAGTGGAGAAGTGATTGAGAGGAGCGAACTTGCTTAGATTCTTAGAATCTTGGAAGAGGGGTGGATCCGGAGAGGTTCAATTGCCAACTAGGGGGAGTTGCTCTTGAAATCTGAGGAGTGAGGCAACTTGTGGACCCTCACTGGAACTTTGGAAGTGAACCCCACTTCTGCCAAGGATTTCCCTGTCAAACCTTAGATCTACAGAGTCCAAATATCTTTCCTGTCACTTGAAGAAGAACAAGACCAATAAAGGAGCTTATTTGAACTGCTGAGTTTACTCTCATAGGTTTTTCCCTGAGGTGTGTGACAGAGGCTGGCACTAAAGAAAAGTGCCAGGCTGAAGAGTGTGTGAAACTGATCACTTTGATGGGGGAGGGGCCCCAGGAGAATGGAATCTTGAGAGGAGAAGACTCTGGCTGGTAGAGGAGTTGGTTTCTCAGTCTTGAAAAGCTGAAGACAGAAGGTAGGAAAAGACTTTCTCCTGAGGGTTACCCACTTTTCCTGCTGGTGACTGGAAATCTTTCCCCTAAACACTTCCCAATTGAATGGACTTTCTGAAGAGAAACCTGAGCAGACTTTACCTCAGCTCATGTTGCCCTGAGTCTGAACTGTGGCCAAGTGGCCAAATCCAGGGTGAGTCAACCTGATTTTCTCTCAGGGGGCTCAGGCTGCCAGAGCCTGAGTTCCCCCAAACTTGAGGAGGAAGGAAAAGGTTTAGATAGAGACAGGGACCCCTTTCCCCCCACATTCATTTCCCATTCTTCCCTGCCCATTATTCCTTTTGTATTACCTGACTGAGTTGACATTAAAAGTTATCTGTTCCCCAAGCTGAGTGTGAATGAACCGATGAAGGGGAGACACTTTGGTTTTGAATAGTGGAGGGGGGACAAGAGGGAAAAGAGACAATCTGGGAGAGCAGCCATAGCTAAGGAGGGAAGGCAGAAGGGGGAAAATCTTCAAAACCTCTCTCCTCTCTCTGAGCCAACCCTAAATATCAGCTGTCTCCCCTGTACCCCACTTTGAGAAGGGGTGGTTCTCTCTTCCCCCCTTTGTACTGAAAGTCTTAAACCCCTCAAAAACAAAGTAACCTCCCCTATAATACAGGTGGACAGAATTGCTCCTAGTTCATGTTTGCTGACCTGCTTCATCTAATATCTAGAGACTTATTGCTTTCCTGGATTAGCCTCATGCTAGAATAGCATAGAAAATCTCTAGGTAGAGAGGAGATTCAAATTGGCCTCAGCTTTAGCAGAGGTCTGATGAGACTGGACATCAATACTTTGCTTCTTTAGTTTAGGGAACCCTCCAACCTCTTTCCTGACCCTAAATTTTAACACCTGAGAGGTAGGCAAATTCATTAGACCAAATCATAAAAAGGAAACTAGTCTTTGAGTTTATCCTGGGGAAGGAGAGTTTTATTTCAATTGGGCTGACCCAATTCCCAATAAACCATGATTCAATCTTCTCTCCCTCTCTCTCTCTCTCTCTCTCTCTCTCTCTCTCTCTCTCTCTCTCTCTCTCTCTCTCTCTCTCTCTCTCTCTCTCTCTCTCTCTCTCTCTCTCTCTCACTTTTGCCTCTGGGGAGGGCACTTGAACCCAGCTAGGTTGCATAAAACTCCTAGCCATCTATCTCTACCATCTTTTATTTTTTCAAATGTTTTATGTAATTAATCAATTTAGAACATTATTCCTTGGTCAAAAGAATCATATACTTTCCCTCACCTCCCCCAAATCTTCCCATAGTCGATGCTCAATTCCACTGTATTTTATATGTGTCCTTGATCAGAACCTATTTCTATGGTGTTGTTGTTTGCTCTAGAATGATCATTTAGAGTCTACATCCCCAATCATATCCCCCTTGACCCATATAATCAAGCAATTGGTTTTTTTTTTTTCTGTGTTTCTACTCCCACAGCTTTTCCTCTGAATGTGGGAGTGTTCTTTCTCATAAATCCCTCCAAGTTGTTCAGGATCACTGCATTTCCACTAATGGAGAAGTCCATTAAATTCAATTGTACTGCAGTGTATCCTTCTCTGTGTAAAATGTTCTCCTGGTTCTTCTCCTTTCACTCTGCATCAATTCCTGGAGGTCATTCCAGTTCACATGGAATTCCTCCAGTTTATTATCCCTTGAGCACTATAGTATTCCATCAAGAACATATACCACAATTTGTTTAGCCATTCCCCAATTGAAGGGCATCCCCTCATTTTCCAATTTTTTGCTAACACAAAGCACAGCTATGAATATTTTTCTACAGCTCTTGTTCGTTATTATCTCTTTGGGGTATAAACCCAGCAGTGCTATGGTTGGATCAAAGGGCAGACAGTCTTTTAGCACTTTTTGGGCATAGTTCCAAATTTCCCTCCAGAAGGGTTCAATCAATTTACAACTCTACCATCAATGCATTAATGTCCCAACTTTGCCACATCCCCTCCAGCATTCAATACTTTCCTTTGCTGTCATGTTAGCCAGTCTGCTGGGTGTGAGGTGATATCTCAGAGTTGTTTTGATTTGCATCTCACTGATTATAAGAGATTTAGAACACTTTTACATGTGCTTATTAATAACTTTGATTTCTTTAACTGAAAATTGTCTATTCATGACCCTTGTCCATTTATTAATTTGAGAATTGCTTAATTTTTGTACAATTGATTTAGCTCTTTATAAATTTGAATAATTGGACCTTTGTCAGAGGTATTTTTATAAAGATCTCCCCCCCCCCCCATTTGTTGGTTCCCTTCTAATTTTGGTTGCATTGGTTTTGTTTGTACAAAAACTTTTTAACTTAATGTAATCAAAATTATTTATTTTACATTTTGTGATTTTTTTCTAACTCTTGCTTGGTCTTAAAACCTTCCCTTTCCCAAAGATCTGACATGTATACTATTCTGTGTTCACCTAATTTACTTATAGTTTTCTTCTTTATATTTAAGGCATTCGCCCATTCTCAGTTTATCTTGGTGTAGGGTATGAGATGTTGATCCAACCCAAATCTCTCCCATACTGTCTTCCAATTTTCCCAGCAATTTTTATCAAATAGTGGATTTTGGTCCCAAAAGCTGGGATCTTTTGACTCATTATAGACTCTCTTGCTGAGGTCACTTACCACTAGTCAATTCCACTGATAGTGCTTTCTGTCTCTTAGCCAGTACCATATTATTTTGATGACCACTGATTTATAGTATAGTTTGAGATCTGGGACTGCAAGGCCTTCTTCCTTCAATTTTTTTAAAAATTATTTCCCTGGATATCCTTGATCTTTTGTTCTTCCAAATGAACTTTCTTAGGTTTTTTTTTTCTAATTTAGAAAAAAAATTTTTGGTAGTTTAATGGGTATGGCACTAAATAAGCAAATAAGTTTGAGTAGGATTATCATTTTTATTATATTAGCTCATCCTACCCATGAGCAGTTAATGTTTTTTTTTCCATTTGTTTAGATCTAGTTTTAATTGTGTGGAAAGTGTTTGGTAGTTGTGTTCATATAGTTCCTGTGTTTGCTTCAGCAGATAGATTCCTAAGTATTTTATATTGTCTAGGGTGATTTTAAATGGAATTTCTCCTTCTAACTCTTGCTGCTGAGATGTGTTGGAAATAAATAGAAATGCTGATGACTTATGCGGGTTTATTTTGTATCCTGCAACTTTGCTAAAGTTGTTGATCATTTCTATTTGCTTTTTTAGTTGATTCTCTAGGATTCTTTAAGTAGACCATCATATCATCTGCAATGAATGATAGCTTAGTCACCTCATTGCCTATTTTAATATCTTCGATTTTCTTTTCTTCTCTAATTGCCACTGCTAGTGTTTTTAGTATGATGTTAAATTATAGAGGTGATAATGGGCATCATTATTTCACTCCTGATCTTATTGGAAATGCATCTAGTTTATCCCCATTGCAGATGATGTTTGCTGATGGTTTTAGATAAATACTATTTATTATTTTTAGGAAAGGCCCTTCTATTCCTATGCTTTCTAGTGTTTTCAGTAGGAATGAGTGTTGTATTTTGTCAAAGGCTTTTTTTGTATCTATTGAGATAATCATGTGATTTTTGTTGCTTTGCTTATTGATATGGTCAATTATGTGAATGGTTTTCCTAATATTGAACCATCCTTTCTTTCCTGGTATAAATCCCACCTGATCATAA
Source organism: Monodelphis domestica (assembly GCF_027887165.1). Lineage (NCBI taxonomy): Eukaryota > Metazoa > Chordata > Mammalia > Didelphimorphia > Didelphidae > Monodelphis > Monodelphis domestica. The sequence goes on along the minus strand of NC_077227.1, from coordinate 243,260,937 downwards.
TGAATAACCCTTGTGAACACTTGCTGGTGTCTTTTTGTTAGTATCCTATTTAAGATTTTTGCATCTATGTTTATCAAGCAGATTCGTCTATAGTTTTCTTTCTCTGTTTTTGACCTGCCTGGCTTTGGAATTAGTACCATATTTGTGTCATAAAACGAATTTCATAGAACTCACTCTTTGCTTAGTATATCAAATAGTTTGTATAGTATTGGGATTAATTTTTCTTTGAATGCTTGATAGAATTCATTTGTGAATCCATCTGGCCCTGTGAATTTTTTCTTAGGGAATTCTTTGATGACTTGTTCAATTTATTTTTCTGATATGGAACTATTTAAGAATTCTATTTCTTCTTCTGATAACCAAGGCAATTTATATTTTTAAAATATTCTTCCATATTATGTAGATTGCCATATTTGTTGCCATATAATTGGGAAAATGGTTTTTAATGATTGCCTTAATTTCCTCTTCATTAGAGGTGAGGTCTCCCTTTTCATCTATGATACTGACAATTTGGTTTTCTTCTTTCCTTTTTTTTTTAAATTAGATTGACCAGTACTTTGTCTATTTTGTTTGTTTTTATCAAAATACCAGCTTCTAGTCTTATTTATTAGTTCAATAGTTCTTTCACTTTCAATTTTTTAATTTCTCCCTTAATTTTTATTATCTCTAATTTATTTTTCATCTGGGGATTTTTGATTTTTTCACTTTCAAGTTTTTTGATTTGCATGTCCAATTCATTGACCTCTGTCCTCCCCAACTTGTTAAAATGTGAACTCAAAGATATAAAATTCCCCTCCTAATTTGTTCTCTAACTAACTGATTTTGGAGAATCATATTATTTAAGTTCCAATTAATTTTTATTTACCTCTCCAGGTACCCTTACTGATTATTTTTATTGCATTATAATCTGAAAAGGTAGCATTTATTATTTCTGCTTTTCTGCATTTGTTTGCCATGTTTTTATGCCCTAGTACATGGCCAATCTTTGTGAATGTACCATGTGCTGCTGAAAATAAGGTGTATTCCTTTTTGTCCCTATTTATTTTTTGCCATATATATATTAATTCTTATTTTTCTGAGATTTCATTCACATCTCTTACCCCTTTCTTATTTATTTTTTGGTTCGATTTATCTATATCTGATAGAGGAATGTTGGGGTCTCCCACTAGTATAGTTTTACTCTCTATTTCATCCTTCAACTCCACTAGTTTCTCCTTTAGAAATTTGGATGCTGTACCATTTGGTGCATACAAGTTGATTATTGATATTTCCTCATTTTCTATACTCCCTTTTACCAGGATGTAGTTTCCTTCCCTATCCCTTTTAATCAGATCTATTTTTACTTTGGCTTTGTCAGATATCATGATTGCAACTCCTGCCTTCTTTCTCCCAGTTGGGGTCCAATAGGTTCTGCTCCAACCTTTAATTCTAACCTTGTGAGTATCTACCCACCTCAGGTGTGTTTCTTGTAGACAACATATGGTAGGATTTTGGATTCTAATCCACTCTCCTTTTTGTTTTTGTTTTATGGGTGAGTTCATCCCATTTGCATTCAAAGTTATGATTGCCACTTATGTATTCCCCAGCATTTTGTTATCCTCTCCTAGTTCTGTCCTTTCTTCTTTTTCTATATTCTTTCAAACAAGTGTTTTGCTTTGAATTTGTCCCCCTAATCCCCACTCCCTTTCTTCCCCCTCCCTTTTTGTTCCCTTCTTATTTGGGGGGGTCTGTTAAGTGTTCTCCCCCCTCTCTCCCTCCCATTTTGTACTCCCTGCCCCCTTACCCTGCTTAGTTTTCCCTTCTCAATTTCCTTGTAGGTAAGATAGAATTCAATACCCCAATGGATCTAGATGCTCTTACCTCTCAGAACTGATTTCGCTGAGAGTAAGGTTTAAGTATTATCTATTAACACTCTCTTCCTCCCCTTCTTATAATTGTATTTATTCTTCTTACAATTATAATTATAATTGTATTCTTCCCCTCTCCTTCCCATGTGTCTCTTTTTGTGATAATGATTATCCTATTTATCTTATTTCTTCACATTTCTCTTGGTGCCATCTGCAAGTCCCCATTCTCTTTTTCTTTCTTTCTTTTTTTGCATATCATCTTATACCACTTATTACCCTAATCTCTTCCTGTGAATGATTCTACTAATTACTACAATAGTGAATATAATTTTTGAGGAGTTACAAATATCATTTTCCCATATTTTAATATAAATAATTTGATCTTATTGAAGCCATTAAAGAAGAAAGTTTGAAAAAATATTTTCCCCTTTTCCCTCTCTCTCTTATTTACTTTTTCATGTTTCTCTTGATTTTTGTCTTTGGATATCAAACTTTCCTCTTACTTCTGATCTTTTCTTTACAAATACTCGGAAATCTTCTATTTTGTTGAATGCCCTTACTTTCCCCTGGAAGTATATAGTCAGTTTTGATGGGTAGGTGATCCACGGTTGAAGACTCAATTTTCTTGCCTTTCTAAATATCATCTTCAAAGCCTTGTAGTCCTTTAGTGTGGAAGCTGCCAGGTCTTGTGTGATCCTGATTGGTGCTCCTTGGTATCAGAATTGTCTCTTTTGGGTTCTTGTAGAATTTTCTCCTTAGCTTGAAAGTTCTAGAATTTGGCAATTACATTCCTGGGAGTTGTCTTTTGGGGATTTAGTTATAGTGTATAGGGTATTCTATAAACTCTTTCAAAGTCTATTTTGCCCCCTTGTTCAAGAACATCAAGGCAGTTTTCTTGGATAATTTCTTGCTGTATGAAGTCAAGGTTTCTGTTTGTTTCTGGGTTTTTAGGCAGACCAATGATTCTCAAATTTTCTCTTTTTTGATCAGTTTTCCTGCTCTGTCATCTTGTCAGTGAGATAATTTATGTTTTCTATTTTGTCAGTCTTTTGACTTTGCTTTATTAATTCTTGCTGTTTTGCAAAGTTCATTGGCTTCCAATTGCCTAATTCTCATCTTTAAGGACTGGTTTTCTTTTTTGGATTGGTCTATCCTGCTTTTTTGTGGATTCCAGCTTTTTCTCTAATTGGGAATTCTTGCCCTAAAGGGCAAGAACTTGCCAGAAGGCTTCCATCTTTTTGGTAAGCTCCAATTTAAATTCTTCAAAAACCTGTGGCTAATTTCCATTTTTTGGGAAGGTTTTGGCACATTTATTTGTATTTCCTCTTCTGCTATTTCCTCTGTAGTCAGGATTTTTCCTCCATAAAAATTATTCAGGGTCAACCACTTCTCCTTGTTTTTCTTGGTTTTGGGAATTTGTTCCTGAGCACTGTTTGCCATCACTATGTTGGTTTTTCCTTCCCTTTTCAGTCAGAAATATGAGTGAGGAGGGTAGGTTCTCTATGTATGGAACTAAGGAGCAAGGATTTTGCCTGAGGCCAGCTCTCAAGTCTCTGCAGCCTCTGCTATTTGCTGCCCTTCTCTGTGCTATCTCCCCATGGGGGCCCAAGGTCTGAGCTCTTTAGCCTGATGGGGTTTCAGGTTTAGCTGCTCTCAAGGTGTCTTTGGTGATCTTAGTCAGCTGCTAAGGACCTAGAGATACCCCTCACTCTCTCTAGAGGTGCTCCTTCACTGACTCACTGATTCTAGTGCACGCTGGCTTTGACTCTGGCTCTGTAGTTGGGGTGGGGGAGGGTAGATGAGCTGGCATTTTGGTGGAAGTTTTTTCACCCCCTTATGGTGTGGAAATGCCCAAATCCCATGTACCTTCACTGCTGCCCCACTCCTGTAGAGTCCCTTCATTCATATGAATTTTGTTGTTGTTGTTTGAGATAGTCTATATCGGTAGGTGCTAGGGAGAGGAAGAGTCCTGTGTCTAGACTGCCACCATGTTTACCCAGAAGTCCTCTACCATTTTTAAGGTGTTTAGCTCCCTTTGTCAAGTGTGCTTTTAGCTCCCCTTGTACACTTTGATGTTTGGCTAAGTTCTAAGTTTTCTACAATTCATATTTTAACCACCTTCATGGCTATTGAAACAAATTGTTCTCCTCCATTTATTCCATTGGGGAAAGTATTCCCATGTCTGAGACAGACATCCCCCTAACTCACCAATGAGTTTATGGTTCACTAGTTATTCTTAACCTAGTTTAGACCATCTGCTAAGATTATTGATCAGGGTATTTCTTTGTGCATGTTACAACTTTTTGAAGCCACAGGTGAAAGTAGAGTGACAAATGTATCCTAAAGATATATATATATATATATGGATATATATATATATATATATATATGAACAGACCTGATAAAGCATCAGTAAGCTCTCACACCATGCTAGTTGTCCTTGAACAAGCATATACATCATCTATGTATATCAAGAAAAAAGTAGTTTCATGTGTAAATTGTTTGGGTAAAACTTTCAGCCTTCCATTAAATTTTCAGGCTCAGTTATGTAATATTACTTATGTATAAAACTTAGTAACATATGACAATCTTAATAAATATTTAGTGACAGTGATTATGTAAATGATTATTAGAAAAGCAGCAGAATAGATGTAAGCATTATTTCACATTTTGGCAAAGACATTAATATTCTGTGGACAGAGTGACTCTGAAACAACACTTGTTAATCTATTATATGCTGCCATCAAGAACCTTTGTGGAAGGTTTGCCACACTACAGTTTGTTTGTTTTTTGTTTTTTGTTTCAGTGAGTGGACACTAGTATGCATGAAAGTCAGAGAGAAGGACAGGAATGGTTTAAGTAGTGGACAATTTAAAATTGTTGCTCCAGAAACAATATTGCTCATAGATTTTCTTAAAACCCTTACCTTACATCTTAGAATCAATACTGTGCATTATTTCTAAGGCAGAAGAGTGGTAAGGGCTAGGCAATGGTTGTTAAGTGACTTGCCCAGATTCACAGAGCTAGGAAGTGTCTGAATCCAGAATTGAACCCAGAACCTCACATCTCTGGGCCTGGCTCTCAATCTACTGAGCCACCTAGCAGCCCCCATGCTCTATATTTGTTAGAGTTACTCTGTCTACTCACAATATATAAAATAATTGATTATAGCATTTAGATCTGGAAGGGACCAGATAAATCATCTAGTCCAGATTACTATTTTTATATATAGACAAGGAAAGTTATGCCTAAAGAGGTTAGGTGACTTTCCTAAGCATATACAGGTAGCAAATATCAAAGCTGAAATTTGAACCTAGGTCCTCTGACTTTCCCAGGGTTTTTTTTTCCCCTATTATTCCAATGAAATAAGGTCAGATAGACTCTCTGTTAAAACATTTAGTTAAGACCACAAGAAATAGAAATGATTAAAAACAGTATATTTGAATTGAGGTAAAAAGGTTTGGGAAAGCAGTTCTCTACTTGATCTCATATAGATTTCATAAACATCTCCCATATACAATACCCACCAATTTACTCTAGCAGAGTTTTGGTTAATATATAATAATCATGATTGAAATAAAACAATAAGGATAATTCTTTTTGGCTTCTTCAGGATCATACCTGATGCTTGTTTAGTGACATTCAAATTCAATCATGAGAAAATTGTTTGTTCTGGGACTCAATTTTCTCATCTTTAAAATGGCTTATGAAGAGTAATATCTCCAAATCACTTTTCAGATCTAACACTATATAATCTCATAAATGTATCAGTCAGATTGAACAGCAAGGTCAGAAGGTAGAAATTGGAATGGGAGGAATAAATAGAACTTTTATACTTGATGAATGATAGCCATACTAGTGAATAAACTTTGTATATTTTATATACTTTCATATTCTAAATTATATTACATTTATCATCATTTTCCTATTAGATTGAAAATTCCTTGGGGACAATCTTGGTGTCTTCTTTGGAGAGGAGAGGAAACAAGCATTTATTAAGTGTCTTTTATGTACCAGGAACTGTGTTACCTGGTTACACATCTTATATAATTTAATGATTTTATTATTCATTGGTATTTTCTCCTTGCTTCTTTTGTACTTTTTAGACTTTAGCAAATATTAGTTAAATTTGACACTCATGGAAGGAAAAAAAATATCATCATGTTGTACCTACAAAAGGAGCAGTGGTCACTTCCCACCCAAATCAACTTGGATTTTTGGAGAAACATAATAAGTAGCCTATTAGTCATATTTAGGAATGATGTCCATGGCACAGGTACTGAATCTATTAGCACTTCTGTATTTAAAAAAAGATAAAAAGAGGGAAGTTTTGTGCCCCAAGGGAAGCTTGGACTTTCAGTATGGAAAGGGGGTAAGAGAGGAGAACCCCCTCCTCAAAGTGGGGTTCAGAGGAGACAGCAGATATAACGGGTTGGCTCAGAGAGGGGAGAGGGATTTTGAAGATTTTCCTCCTTCTGCCTTCCCTCCTTAGCTAAAGCTGCTCTCCCAATTTCGCTCTTATCCCTCTTGTCTTTCTTTAGTTCCAGCCTCTGTCACACTGATCACAAACATTTTATAACTTCTTATCCAAAGAATTATTCCTTTATTTCACTATTGGTAAATTTGCCATGGAAGATCAATACAATTCTCTACAAGAAAACTTTGTTCTAGTTTACAAAATGTAGTATTAGAAAGCCCTGATCATCCAATCCAATCCCCTAATGATTTTGACTTGAGAAAACTAAGACCCAGAAAAGTTAAGTAACTCACTTTGCATCCCATAAGAATTAAGTGGCAGAGGTAAAATTTGATTGATCCTAAGCTCTGACTAAATTCAGTACTCTTTTCAGTATACAACATTTTATTCTTTCATCATCTCATTGTGCCATTATAGCTTTTAGGCTATAATTGTGTTGTCTTCAATTGTTGCTACATGATTTTCCTATCTCTCTTTGGGGTGCTCCATATGGTATTTTTTGCATTTTTCTAAATGGATCTATTATTTTGATTATTTTTCATTTAGATTTAGATGCAATCTTTATTTCAGGTAATCCTTTATACTTTAACCTAAAAGTAGTAAATGAAAGCTTAGAGTAGAACTCTGTGGTGTGATCTGATGACAGTGGAATTTAGTAGGATAGGCTAGGTGTGGTGGCACACATCTGCATCTCTATTGCTGAAGAGAGTCAGAGTGCTGGATCACCTGAATTGAAGAGTTCTGGGCAATAGCAATTCTGCAGGTGTCTGTACTATATTCAGCAACAATACGGTGAACTTCTAGGAAAAGGTATCACCAGATTGCTCAGGGATAATTAAATTGGCACAGATTGGAAAAAGAGAGAAAATTAAACTTTCTGTGTAAATCAATATTGGGATCAAGCCTGTGAGTGGCCAAGACATTTTCTGCCTGGTCAAAATAGGGAGACCTAGGATATAGCAAAAATAATAGGGTTAAATCATGTTAAATTTGGGGAAAAGCTTATATTTTCCATAGTCCTAGCCTTTCATTTTATAGATTAGAAAACTGAGGCTCAAAGAGTTTAAGAGTTTACTCAATATAGTTTTTCTTTTTTTCTTTTAACATTTACTTTGTCTTAGAATCAATACAGTATATAGATTTCATGACTGAAGAATGATAATTACTATACCCATGATGATGAACCTATAACACTCATGTCAGCACTGACATGTGTAGGCATTTTCAATGACCCATGGCCACTTTCAGGCTCAGTGAGCCTTTGGGCCTGGGACCTAAATGCCTGCTAGCCCTGGCCCAGCTGGGGGCAGGGAAGGGGAGAGCTAATCCACACACTGGCCTCGGGGATGGGGATGTGCAACAGGCAGAGCATGCCAGGTGGCTGGGGTATGTGGGGCTCCCATGGGGACAGGGAGGAGAAACAAATGCATGGAAGGAGTGGGCACAGGCAGGCAGGCTGGCAGGTGGTAGCAGATGCTCTCACAAGAACAACAAAAAAAACCAACTGACAGATGAAAAAAGAATTCACTAAGCAGGTAAGTTAAATAATTAGTTTTTGGTTTATTAAATACAGTTATATATTATAATTATACATCTTTGTTATTTAAACTATAAATATCATGAAATTATGGCTTTTTTCTCCGTGACACACTACCTGAGTTATGCTCAGTTTTTTGGCAAATTTTGACACACCAAGCTCAAAAGGTTGCCTATCACTGGACTAGACAGTGGAAGTTAAGTGACTTGTCCAGAGTCCCAAAACTAGGAAGTGTCTGAGGCCAGATTTGATGCCAGGATCTTCTTTGTTTAGACCTGAATCTTAATCCACTGAACCATCTAGATGTCCCCTTGATCAAGTTTCAGTGAGTATTAGAGCAAACCTAGATTTCCTGACCTCTTGCCCAATGCCTTATCAATACAGTTTCTTTATGGATTGTATGCAAGAAACATCCCATTTGAATGTTTGCTTCTACATATTGCACTCCATTTCATAAAGGAGAAATGAAAAATAACCTTTCCTGACTGATTGAATGAGGAATACAAATATATGTGACTGTATTGATTCAACTTTCTTTTCCTGGGTCCATATTTAAAAAAAAACCAGTTATAACAAATTTGCTGTCATGGATCCAAAAGGACTTCATCTTCTGATTATTTTTAAAAGGAATTAGGAGCAAGCTTAAGACAGATAAAATTTTTTTAATTAAAAAAGAAAAACAAAACAAAACAAGGAGACTCAAGATTACAGAGCCTGAGTATTGGAAGGAATCTCAAACTTCATCTATTCTAACTTACACCTGAATAAAAGTCCTCTCTATAGCATCCTGAAGGGGTGATTGCTGAAGATTTTCAGTAAGAAAGAATGCACTACCTTGGAAAACATTTACTTTCACTTTGGAAAACCTGTAATTGTTAGGAGGGTTTTTCCTTACATCAAGCCTGAATCAACTTTACTGTAGCTTTCATTCATTACTTTCAGGTCTGAGGGTTTGTTGGACCAATCAGAAGAGCGCTAATCTCTCTATATCTACAACAGGAGAGTCTTTAAATATTTGAAGATAGCTATCATTTCCCCCTAAAGCAAAGAGTCTTAATGTTGGGTCTGTGGACCCCATAGGGTACATTTCAAGGGGTACATGAACTTGCCCAGGCCTGGGGAATACACAATTCAAACTATTGGTCCTATGAGTTACACCTCCATACCTGAAACTGAGAGGGTCAAACAATACAGAACAGAAACACTCCCCAGATCTATTTTTCAGAGTCAGAGTATAAAAAGGAGAGCAGAGGAAGGACAGGCTTACCTTTTACCTGTTCACTACATTATATCCACTTTTGGTGGAGAAGGTTAAAAGCTGTCAAAAAGAGTGCAACTGAAATAGATGGTGGAAAATAGATTTAATGGATCTCAGACACCTAATCAAAGGAGACTATATGCATGCATAATGATCTGGAACTTAGAGGGCTGAACTTCAGGCAAAACTGTGAAACAGGCATAGTTTTACACTATTTCTTTTAGTCTCTCTTCATTCTACATCATTGATATCTTGGTAGTTCAGGAGGTCTACTGGCATAGCTCTGAACTTTCTGGCCCTTTTCCTTTTCAACTTACTTTCTCCAATTTTTTTTCTGGATGGGTGTAAATGTATGTATACATACATGCATATGTATGTATGTATTTTGGTGATCTAAAAAGAACCTTCGATTGTATCATATTGAATTTTGATAAATATCCTTTACTGATTTGCCTCTTGATCACTTTCTCAAGAATTTAGTATATATCTAAAAAGAGGGCATGGAACTTCCTGCAGAAGCATAACTGGTGTTTTTGTAAATAATCTAACATGCTGATATAGAATGCTTTATGTTCACTAGAGTTTTTTATGTGCTTTAACTAGAAGAAGACGGGGAGAAAAAAAAGATGAGCAAATGAAGTGTTCCATCAAGAGGTTTGTAGAGGAATTTAGAATAAAGATGGGGAAGTTAAAAGGTTCATGATTTTGTGATGAAGGAAGCTGTGCTCTCCATCAAAACTTAAAAGAAATTCAGTCATGAAAGCAAATGATAATGAAATCTCATAGCAGAAAATCTGTAAGTTAAAAAGGCAATTAGCTTGTCTATCTTATTCACCTAAAGGAGTAAAAACAATTCAGCTCACACGCTTAAAATGGATTGCAGTCATATTGGATTTGAAAACCTGACTTTTAAAATATTTATGAATATCTAAAACCTACATAAAAGAAGAAAAAGGGCCAATGACAATTCAGAAGCCTTTCATTCAGATGAACGACTCTGTAGTGAAATGTTTTTTCCTTTCAAATAGAGTTTAAAAGCAGATAGGAATATAATGTTTTCTATTACCCCTGCTAAAAAAATAAAATAAAGGCATTTCTGATGAAAAAAGATATTACTCCCAAGCACCAGTCCAAGATTATTAAAACAAAGGAATACAAGGAGTGTGTATAGTTTATTTTTTTGTTTGCTTTGTTGTGTATGTTTGAAGAGACTTCATAAAACAAATAAATATGACTTTGGGATAATTCTGTAGAAAGATCCATTAGAGAGTTTTTGCTCTCTTAATATCATCTTATTAAAAACTTCTCACTTAATGTTCCCCACAGATAACAGAGGAAATATGTTGCTCTATGAACTCAAACTCCTTAAGAAATTAGGTTTTTTAAAAATCTTAGAACATATTCACTTTTCTGATGAAGTGTTTTATCCATTTTTAACAGACAACTATAGGAACTATAAACATTAATTGCAACTTAGGAAATCTGATGTGTTATTTGGTTATTGAAAAGCAAACCATATTACCAGAAAGGTCCAAGTATACGTCTCTAGCATATATAATACTTCTTTTGTAAGATGATTGTGACCATATTCTCTTGTGAAGGTTATTCATGAGTTTGAAAGTGTCCATAAAACTTAGAATTTAGAATACCTAATCAGCAAGAGGACAAAATAGGGCTATTTTTTTTCTTTTTACCCCAAACTTTTCCAACCTCAAAATCTTAGGAGCAATGAATTATACACTAGATATAGAATAATTACAGCCAAGTTCATAAAGGAAGATTCAACTCTCCCACAAAAAAACAATTGAATATTAATACTTGATTTTCTCATTCCGAATAACAACAAGCTAATTTCATGTGCCACCATAGTGAGAATAAATAAGATCTTAGGCTTGGGACTCAGTTCCCTGCTGTAGTAATCCTCAGTGCTGGTTAATTTTCCTTCATATTTCTACCCCACCTCCACACCTGAGGATCCAGATACTGACTCAGCTCATCTACTTAAAAAAAGGAATATTCATTAAAGGGGAAGAGTCAGAATACTCAATCAGGGTGGAAGAGATTTATGACACTCAGAGCCAGAGGTCAGAAGGGAAAAATAATAGCTAACACATACAGGGCTTTAATATTTATTATATGCCTTATATGTATAGGTTTATTTGATTTTCACAATGAACCTACGAGATAAAGGATATGATTACTCCTATTTTAGAAGTGAGGAAACTGAAGGGAAAGGGGTTAAAAGATATCAACACAAAAAATGTTTTAATATGATGAATATTAATTTGCAACAATAATAGTCTTGATAAAAGACATGTGACTAGGTTTAAAAATGCATTAAATAATACAAATAAAAGGAAATAAATAAATTTTCATTATCACAAGTCCCTGATACATATTCAAGATCTAGTGGAAGTAGTATATATTTTATAAGCAAGTAATTCAGGTTCCACAGTACTGAAGTTACTCATCATACTCCATGACTAAAGAAAGTTATCATACCAAAAGAAAAAGAGGACAGAATTCTGGCAAGAAGGTTAATGTGGTTCCCTAGACTGATTTCTACTTTATCAAAGAAGGCCAACTTCAAAATTTTCCTGAATAGCCACTTCTCTGTTTTTTTCCCCTGAGACAGCTTCCCTTACTTTGGCACTGGCATTTACCACCCATACAAGGTTGTTTACATGTGTGATCACAGCAAAAGTAGACAATGTTAATACTGTACTCTTCCAGTCCTCTCATTTCTTTGATCCTGTTCATCTGGCCTTCGTGCTGGCAATGGATTCCCTATGCTATGTTCACATTTCATCTCCTAATGCTTGTCCCCATCTTCAAAAGTCAATTCAAATGTCACCTACTCCATGAAGCTTTCCCTGATGTATTTGTACACATAAAGATAGTTTTCATTTTACAAATATTTGCATTTTGCATTCCACAAAACATCTGTTAATTGAACAATATTGTACATATGCTCTCTCTGTCTCTGTCTCTGTCTCTGACTTACTGCTCCAGCTCCTCAGCTAGGCCATACCAAGGCCTCTATATCCCCTACCAAAAACAATCCAAAAGAAGAATAGCATTGGAGAGATAGCCACCACTGCAGCTGGATGGAGGGTCTTGACTTGAGACCTTAGGTATATAGAGAAAAGATCTTTGCTCATCTCTATCCATGCAAATATGCCACAGAGGACTATCTTCCTTCTGTTTTAGGTACCCTTTTGTGCTTTCTCTGCATTGCTAGTTCTCTCCTATCCTGTGTGTCTGTTCTTCCTCTTGGTTCTGGCCAGGACCAAGGTGGCTGGCTTCAAGTCCATGTGTTCTTCTTCCTGCTTTCACTTCTTTCCCTGGCCCCATGTGTCCTTGAATTTTATGCCAACTCCCTCCCTCCACCTGTGCAGCCTCTTTCCTGCCTCCCTTTCCCCAAATTTTTAAGAAATTTCCCATTAAAAATTACTTTTTATATAAAGGTTTGCATGAAAGTTCATGTATATATAAATAGATACATACATATATGCATATCTTTCTTTGTGTATATATACATGTATATGTACATGTATATATGTACTGTCAACATGGAAATATAGAAATCCCCAGTTTACTTAGTTTAAAGGTAGAAAGCCCAGGTTTTGACCTTGTCACAGGAGAGGTTTCCCCCTAAGGGAAGGTCCCACTTCCTCAGACAAAGAACACCTACTTCAGCTTTTGCTCAGTAGGTAGCTAGCGCATCAGTCTCACAAGCTGAAGGTCCTGACTTTGATCCTTGGTAAGGAGGGTGTGGTATACTGGGAGAGGCTTCTGGAGACAAAAGAGCTACTTGACTTCTCCCACTTGAAGTGGATGTCTATTGACTGGGGAAGTGGGACCTTCCCTCAGGGGGAAACCTCTCCTGTGACAAGGTCAAAACCTGGGCTTTCTACCTTTAAACTAAGTAAACTGGAGATTTCTATATTTCCATGTTGACAGTTCATATATATATATATATATTTACACAAATATATCAAGCTTAAAGCTTACATAAACATCAAGTTTTAAGTTAATACCAATGTAAGGTCTGAATTCAATGTCAATTAAACTATTTGCTCTATCTGTCCTAACCCCAAAAGCCATTCACTTCAGATTAGATGTGGGACAATAATTATTTTAGCTCTACTTCCTCATACCTCACTCAGTTACCATCCCTTTTCAAACTGTCTTCTGAATCAACCACTTGACTGAAATTATTCCTTCTAAGGAAAACATTGATTCTCTCTCTCTCTCATACATGTTTATATCTGGATACATATCTTTTGTTTTCATATTTTCTTCATTTCCAAATACAATCATCCCCATTCTCCTTTATAGTAAATTCTACCTTGTAACAATGGTATTTTCAAAAGACAATTGAAAAAGTCATCCAATCAATATATCAACTGAATTTGACCCTTTATAGAATATTCTGCATCCAAACACTTTTTACTCAGCAAAGAATGGATAGAGAAACATGTTCTTTACCTTTCTGCTTCACCAAGTTTCTTGGTCTTTGTAGCAGTAAATTATTCAGATTTACTTTGTTTGCATTTACATGGCTGTCATTGTCCATTTTTTTTTTAGTTCTACTTCTGTCTCAATGCATCAATTCATATTACTCCATATTTCTGTGAATGTTAAAAATATTTATCTTTTCTGATAGCTTAGTAAAAAAAACCCAACAACAAATAAACTATGAAATCTCATTTGCTGAGTTCAAATGTCTTTTCAACTTTACTGGATACCAATTCCTCTCCCTGACCTCTTCTCATTCTTCTCCTGCATAACTGGCCACTCTTTGGCATCCTCTTCAGAATCACTCTTCTTGATATTCCATTCCACTTTTTTTCTTTGTCATAGTCAATAGCCTTTTTGATCCCCTCTCTGCACTAGTGATCACTAATAAAACAGTTTCTCAATTGGTTTCTCTGTTCAAGACTCTGTACTTTCTACAGTTCATTTGCTATAAGCTGTCAAAAATAATCTTAAGTCTCAGGTTCTACTGTCTCTCGCTTTCTGAAGAAACTTCAGTGGCTCTCTATTACCTTTATGATAAAGTGCAAATCCCCATTCATTTACAATCCTTTAGGCAACCTATTTTTAGTTGACCTTTCCATGCTTATCTATACTTAGTCCTCCCAGTGAAGGTTTAATAATTAACTCTCCAGGAAAAATAAATGTACTAATAAAATTAGTTTAGTTTAATCTCCGTTCAAAATGTTTTTCTCCATCACTTTTTTAAGTCCAGAAATGAACAAAATAATAAATCAAATCATGATTCATAAGATTTGACTATCTTTAATTTATAAATTTTCACTCTGAAAAGTTTATAATCAGCTCATTTGAGCAGATTTGAGCTAATTCCAGGAAATCTTTGATTATTCCCTATCACAAACTTTCTGTTTTTTACAAACTTGCTTTTCTGAATACAAGGCGTTTCACTATCCTTCTAAAACTACTCCATTGAACATATGTCAGAACTATCATTTGCAAGCTACATTCTCTTCTCTTTTTAAAAGGAAATTAACTATTTACCCTTCTTGAATACCTTTTTCATTTTTTACAGTTTTTCAAAAAATAGTTGCAATATCTAAAAATGATATCTGCCAAGACTTTCAGTATCTTGAAATGTAATTCATCCAGACCAAATGACTTTAACTGAGATCATCTTTAAATGTCTTACTATCCTCTTGTTTTTCTTTTTTTTTCCTTTCAGTATAAGATCATTCTCTTTTTTTTGACATAACATGGTAAAGGAAAAACAAAGCAAGCCAACAAACAAAAAACCTGAATAAGACGGCTAGATGACACAAGGAATAAAGAGATGAACTTGGAGTTAGGAAAATCTGAGTTCAAATCCTGCTTCAGACATTTACAAGCTGTGTAAGACACTTAAACTTAGTTTCTTCATCTGTAAAATGAAGATAGTGATAGCATCTATTATTAGGGTTGATATGAAGATCGAAGAAATTACATAAGTAAAGGACTTTGCAAACCTTAAAATACTATATAAATGTAAGGTATTGTTGTTATTGTTATAGTTAGAGTAGCTCAGTCTTCTCTTTGTTGTTAAAAATCACTGTGCAATGGTCTCCATGAAACACTCTTATACTTAGTTTGCTCATCAGTATAGGCAAAAACAAAACCATAAGAATCAAATCAATTTTTTATTAGCTTCAAATTTTATTACTGTGTGTATGTGTTGGGGGAGGGAAGAGGAATCTTGGGTAAGTTGAAAATATTATGTAGTGACGAAACCTTGTGCAATTATTGAGAGATAATATGTGTGTGGATGTGTTGTAGGTGTGTTGGAATGTTTTTAAGGGTGATAAGAGGTCAAATACTAACTCTTAAACCTCCTAACTTTGTAACTTTGGATAAGTCAGTCCAACTTTTGTCTCAGTTTCCTGATCTGTATAAGGGCAATAAGACCTATTGTAGCCATATTATGGGGTGGTTGTAAAGTTCAAATGAGATAATGGATGTAAGTCATTTTGTGAACCTTAGTTTAGTATAGAGCAAAAGTGCTCTATAAATGTCATTAAAAAAAAAAATCATGATTTAATGCCCTGAGCTTTCTACTACATTCCTGCTGGGCTCAAGCAATGTTTACTGAGCAATATAGTGGAATGCTGGTAAATGTTTAAACAACTAAACTATCTGGGAAAAAAATCATAATCTTCTTCTTTTGAGGTTAATTTACATGATTAATATTTTTTAATCCAAGAAATATAATACACTTTGCATTATAGCATTAAGTTTCCCTCCTCTTTAGTGTCACAAATTACATATTTTACTCACACATATGAAACTACCCATTCCTTTCTGGCTCACACTACCTCTGAACCACAGTGTCTGGTTTGACATTTTTAGTGACTTTTACTATAATATCTCTTCCTTTATTCTTTCATATGTTTTTTTGTTTCCTTTGTTTTTAAAAGGAGGTCAGCTATTATATAATGAATAGAAAGCTGACTTTGAAGGCAGAGATGTGGATTCAAGTTCTGAAACTGACATCCATAGGCTGTGAGACAAGTCACATTCTTTCAGCATTCTAGGCAATTTATGTTGTTCCTTATACTAATGAAATCACAGATTCTTATCCTTTCTTTTTTCTTAACAAAATCAATGACATTTTAGAATAGGTCTTAAATGAGATTACTAATGGATAATTGGATATAACTTAAAATTGTCTATCTTCATTTTAAATCATTTCCATGCCTTATTCTCAGGGCTTTTATATACTCTCAATCAATAGATGTAAATCTAACTGCCATTGTGTTTTTCTGGTTTGCTCAAAATAGGCAACATTTTCACTGAAATAAAACTGAGATTCACATCTGATGAAATATATGATTTACAAAATTTAAGCATGTGTAAAGTATATATTATATACATTTCCCCCAAATATGATATGATAAGGCATTTTCCTTCCCAAACCCAAATCCCTAGGAAAGAAAATAAATAGCTACAAGCTTATCTTTTGGCAATTTCTTATGGAAGGAGTAAAAGGAATCTGTGATTTACTATAATGAGATAAATATAATTCCAAGATTCATGTCTCTTCCTGAAGGAGGATCACTACATAAAAATGTGCACCATTTTGGAAGTATATCAGAACCTCACAGGGATTCTGTTATCTCCCAACATGAAAATGTAAAACTTGGAGGAGGGGCAAGGAGAGAAGCAAGTATTTGGCAAGGATAAGCTGAAATGGGTGGGTACCTTGGGAGATTAGAAGTGTTCCAAGGCTTATTGCTATGTCAGGAATTTCCCTATCTGCTCTAAACCCTATCTATTAGAAAGAAACAACTTGTACTCATTACTCCCAGAAATTTGGACTCAGATGCCAAAGTAGCATTTCCAAACATGACTTCATTTTCCATCATCATTGCAGGGGAGAGAAGGGTAAAGCATACACAATAACTATTTTTAGCAATTTAATTTGATGTTACCACTAGAGACACCATGGGCTCTCTGTTTTGCAGATGTTATTGTAAATGTTCACACACATTCAAGAGACAGTAATATGAAGTCTAAAGAGCTGGAACAGTCATATACCCCATCCAGCTTCAATCCATTTATTTGTTTTGTTCCTATTGTTCTTGGCTTTTAGTCTCCTAGGTTTTTGAAAGGTTTTCCCCTTAATAAAAAGGAAAGATAACAAACTTAGGGGAAGTACATCTGTCACTCCCCCTATTCCTTCCCACACACTGAGATTGGTTGTTTGTAAAACAATTAAATTTAATTTTCAAATAAAATTTGTATCTGAAAACAGAATTTTTTATCTATTTTCTCACTTTTGTACTATTTTCTTTTTAAAATATTTTGTTTTATTAAAGAGTTTTGCTTTTCTAAATTCCCATATTTTCCTACTATCTTCCCCTGCCAGACATTTAGGGAAAAAATGAAATCATCATTACTGATAAATACAATAAAAAAAAGAAAAATATTTTGGTTCAGAGTGATATAACCCTAGTCTTTCCTTTTGTCTATGACTATAGAGAGCCAATAATTGATTTTTCAGTGTGACTATTTAAACTTCATCAAATGCTACAAAACAGGGTTTTGGTTATTAATTAGTTGATTGTGTAGATATTTAAAAAGTGATGGGGAAAAGAATGCAAATTAAACTTTAAAATATATTTAGCATATATATGTATGTATATGTATACACACACGTGTGTATATATAGATATGCATATGTATGAATATATATGTATATACATGTGTTTATGTGGCATGGGCATTGTACCACCAGAAACAGGCAAACTATTATCACCCTCTCATCCTCCAAATCAAGAGAACCACCCCCTTGCCCTTGGGCTAACCTCCTGTCCCCACCCCCCCAACCTCTTACTCCAGAGTCAAGTTCTCACTGCTCTGGAGGAATATAAAAACCTCAGAATGGAGGCATTCTGAGAGCAACCTCCCAGGTTGCTGCTCCACTCATGCTATCTTGCTGGCCAAAAATTCAACATTACTAATAAATCTCTCTCTTTACGATTTAAGCTAAGTTTTGGAGTCCTGCATTCTTGCAAAAGATATCCTTCCAAACCCAAGGGGTATACCTCTACACCCCACAACATCTGGCACCCAACGTTTTTGGCTATCCCCGAATCGTTCATGAGGACACAGCTTCTCAAGTAGGTTTCAGGACTCCTGAAACCATATCTTTGTGGGACCTCTTTCGTGCTCTCTCTCCCATTGGCCCCAGAAGTCAGTCTAGTCTGGACACTGGATCTGGGGTCTATTGGCTACCCTTTTTCATACTCAAAGACATTCTGATAAAGGGGAGACTCTCGACTCACTCATGTGAGATCTATAGCTTAGGCAACCTCTGTGGATGCAGTTGTTGACACTTGGTGTGGAATTGGCCATTCCACATCAAAATGGTTCAGAGAAAGAATGTACCCCAAGATTCCCCTTTGAGGTGTATACTTGAAAATTGGGAAAAATTGAATATATACAACTTGAAAAAAGAGAAATTAGTTTCTTTTTGTAATGTTAAATGGCCAAGTTACACTCTTGATAAGCAAGAAGCATGGCCTATCCATGGCACCCTAAATTATAATACCAGCAACCCAAAAGGCATCTCCCTATCCTTCATTCTCCTGAGGACTTGGAAGAGGGGTGCCCTGGGGCTGGCATGCTCCTGATTTCCATCAATATGGCCGAACCCAGGGTTAATCATGAGGTAGATGGTAAAATGATTGAGTTTCTCATAGATTTGGGACAACTCACTCTGTTCTTACCTCTCATGATGGTTCTACAATCCTTTTGCAGCACCAGGTAATTGGAGTTGGGGATATGATACTTAGATGTAGGGAAACAGTTGACCTAGCTTCAGTGAGAGTCAAGCTATTATTACTTGCTTCTTATTTTCCTCCCTTTAAGATTCAAAAGCGAGGTCCTGCCTAGATCCAGAATTTACCCTAAAATATCACCTCTAGGTAGAGATCCTTTCCTGATTTGATCATGAATATGTGACTTGCAACTGGTAAGTGAGACAAAGCTTCCAGTGATCCCCAATTTGCTATACTCTATGTAAGAGTTTGATCTGCCTCATTACAGGTCTGCCACCCTCTCTTATCCTTGGGTGAATTCTTTGGGAACTGGAATTCTCCATGTGCATATTCCAGTCCAATGTTTTCTTGATCTATCTATCGCCTTCTTAGATTTCTCAAACAGAATTTCATCTGATGCATTTTCTAGTTCTGTTTGGAGGAAATTTTGAGAAGGAGGTTGCTATACTTGCTCCTGCAACTCCACTCTCTTCACTCTCTAATTATTTCTTTTAACTTCTGTCAGTTCAGTTTACTTTTCTAAATTCTATAGTGAATTTCAAGAAAGGTAATTTTGTTAAAAATATTTAGGAAGTTTAAAAAAAATTGAATTTAAAACTTCCCCAAGATCCCTAGTATTCAGGATTTTTTCTAAGTTGAAGATAAAAGCAATGTGTCTAATCAATTTACATTAAAAAGGAGATCTTACACAGTATATACAATAATAACCATTGCTGAATAGAAGTAATTTATTTATAACCTATTCTTGTGACTTAAAAGATTTTTTTTCTTTGAAAGAGATTTCTGACTGTGCATTGTTATTGCTTATACCACTAGTGGAGGCAAGAATAAGCAGGTTAGAAGGAAGGATATATATAGAGAGAGATATAACATGTAAGTACTGAATTAGAAGAAAAAATGACCAAAGTTACTTTAAAATTAAATGTTTATTTGTTTGCTTTTTCATAGCTATTTTAAAGCTTGAGATTTATTTATGTATTGCACATTGTGTGATTCCCATTGTTTGGAATGATGTCTTTTTTGTTATGAGGGTGAAACCTCTACCCCCTTTTATTACTATAATAATATTAGCCTCTATGATTATTTTAATAACATAATCATTAGTCTTGAGTTAATAGTCAAATAATGTTATTTGCTTTATAAGAATTATAAACATTAGCTAAGAAAAAAAAAAAACAGCTCAGGGTGCTATCCAATCTTGTTTGCCAGCATTTTGACCTTAAGCCTATAACTCAAAAGTTTCTACCAAGTCTATCACACCCTGTTGGGTGAAACCTCTGGACAATCAGGAAAGAGGGGGAGGCCTGCTATTGGGTGCAAAAATATCAGTCATTCAACTGCTGACTCCTAGTATTACATAATTGTCAGTATAAAAACAATTAGCCCCAACCCCTTATTGCAGAGGCCTTGAAAAGGTCAACCATAAAATCTGGCCCACCACCCATAGTGATTTAATGATTACTTTTGTATTTTCTAGCTTATTCATCACTTGCATCATTGGTTAAGACATGCCCCTCTGAAAGATATGCACATCTATTCTATTTTAATTTTTGACTGTATCAATGTCACTATGTCATAAGATTTCTCTCTATAAAAAAGATGATCTCCTAAGTGTCAGAGTCTTTGGTTTGGATCTTGACCAGAGTCTGGCTTTATTGAGAGACTGACCTCTTCTCAATAAACCTATTGTTCAGCTTGGAGTTTTGTACTGGTGTGATAAATCTTTGCCACATTGTGCACATGTACAAATAAAAGATGAAAATCTGTGGATTTTCCACTCACATTGTCAGTGTTCGGGTACTGTGTTTACACATTATTTTTTTCACTCATTTTAGTTTACTGTCTTATTAGTGATACTTTAAGTCAATAAACAGTATCAATGATCTTTTGTTTCTAACTCTAATGGTTTGGTCCGGTGTCCTTGGGTCTATATGTGCATGTGGGTTTTAACATTTTTTAATCTCATAACAAATTAGAGTGGTAGCTATTAATTTAAACAATTAAGTTAAAAATAAAAATGTCAGAATAGGCCCAATCCATTCTATCATTTAGAGACTCAGTGATGTACATTAGGAAAGCCAATATATATTTTAGCAAAGTTAAGTTATAGATTCTATTTCAATTGATTTTTTTTATTTGACATAAGAAATTAATTTAGATAAAAGTTAATTTCTTAAACTAGTTTAAGGGCAGAAGTTATACTGAAGTTGAACTGAGCTGTTAATTGAAAGTGTTGACCTCAAATTAGATTCCTGTTTAGTGTGGTCTTTGAGGACATGCTCCTACATATTTACTCAAAATCACTGATGTGAAATGCAAAGAGAAAAGCAGGCCACTAAATCACACATGAGGATCCTTGTCTAGTGGCATATTGCCTTAGAAAATTACATATTAGCCTGACCTATGTTCTATTATATTTTTATTTGTTTAAATATTTTCAAGTACATTTGAATCTGGTTTATGCTATACTGGGGAGTAATGCTGGTCATGGGCAGTGATTGACATCTCTGCTCTAGAGAACCTTGGAACATTATTTCAAAAGAATTTATCATTCAACATTTGGCTCTGGGGACATTTGATTTAAATGCTATGTAAGATTGTTGGTGACTTGTAATGATTGACATGGAAACAGATTTTACAAATTATTTCATCTTTAGAGATACTACATAGAATAGGAAATGGGGGGGTGGGGGATGAGGCTCCGTTTACCTGCTGGCATAATATTTTTTGAAATTGAACAAATATTCATTAATTACTTACTTTGAGGAAGGCAATTAGCTATGCAGATATGGGCTATACAAAAAGATAGATGGAAAAGACTGTAGATCAATGATCTTTTCATCTAATTGGGAAAAAAGTTAT
Organism: Monodelphis domestica; assembly: GCF_027887165.1. Classification (NCBI taxonomy): domain Eukaryota; kingdom Metazoa; phylum Chordata; class Mammalia; order Didelphimorphia; family Didelphidae; genus Monodelphis; species Monodelphis domestica. The sequence goes on along the minus strand of NC_077227.1, from coordinate 243,239,144 downwards.
CTTTATTCCCAGATAAATATTATATAAATGTAATAAAAAATAGGTAAAATGCAAATAGAAATGTGGGGAGAAAGAGAATCTTTTAACTGATAATTCAGATGAGTTTTCATATTGAAGTGCCATAAGTTGGAACTTAAAGAAAATGTAATTCTTTAACTGAAGAAAATGTGGCTAGACAGGGGAAGAGTATTCAAAGAATCAGTTCAGGTATGGACCCAAATTATTGTCCACTGCAGTGGCAGCAAGGGGGTTAAGTGGAGAGAGCTTAGGTCTTGGATTCAGGAAGAACTGAGTTAAAATCTATCCTCAGACTTAATTAACTATACTACCTTGCATACCCTTTGTCATCTCATCTATGAAATGGCAATAACAATAACAGTTACCTGGCAAGGTAGTTTTGATGATAAAATTAAACAATATTTAATAATATTTGTAAAATGCTTTGTAAACTTTAAAATGCTATATAAATATTAGTTGTTGTTATTGTTGTTTATCACACATATGTATTGTTTGACTAGCTCTATGGTTTTCCATCCATATATATATATAAATATATATATATATATATATCAATATGAATGTGAGACTTTCTAAAGAGCAATTAATTATTGAGTGTATTCTGGATCTTTGGCTTAATTCCACATCACAGAAAATTTACCATTAATGTCTAGTGGGGTAGGACTGATACATTACTCAGAAGTCTTCAAGTTTCCTGGTGGTGATCACCTTGAAGGAACTCCAGAGAAGGCTATATGGCCATATCCAGTCCCATGTTTCTCTCCTGTGTCTGGTAAAGAGTTTTCATAGAGTGAGATGAATCTGTATTTGGGTGATTTAGTTTTGCAGTGATCAACGAGAGAAATTTTGGGACTCTTTTATGTGAATGTTCTTATGTGAGGAATTTATATTCAGGACAGTTTAATTTCTCACCTGCAGGTAAAATGGTGACTTCCAGTTGACCCTACATCACCAATCTCTTTTGGAGAGCTTCAGATGCTCTTCCTTTAAGTCCTACTAAAATGCTGTCTTTTACTTTGACTTTCTCAAGCATTCTTAATTCTAGCAACTTCATTCTGTTAATTTTGTCCTTTTATCCTATATGTAGTTTGCTTTGCATATATTTATTTGTATTATGTCTCCTCCATTATATCATAATCTTTTTGAGTTAGGGGCTGATTTTTGATACTTAATCCTTAATGTTTACAACTGGAACTGGAACATTGTAGGCACTTAAAAGAAGTTTACTCATTAGGAATGAGGATAGAGCATATTAATATTATTATTATATTTCTAAATGTTATTTGATGTTTTTGTTTCTACCTACATTTCTCAACATCTCCCTCCTCATTCTTCATTCTGAGAACCTTCACTTATAAGAAAGAAAAACAAAAAAGAGGAAAAAAAGGTTAGTTAAATACTGGAAAAGTCTGACCCAGACAGTGGTTCACACCTGTATTCCCTAAATTCTATAAAGGAGCAAGGGAGATCACTTTTTATATTCTTCCTTTGGGATCAAGTTGGGTTATTATAATTTCTAACCACCCTGTTCTAATCCTGTTGTTGTTTCTTCTATGCGCACTCTATTGTATATATTATTTTGTGACAATCCTCTGGCATAAGGGTTTATCTATTGACCCTTATTTTATAAGACGGGGCTCCCAGTGCCCATGTCCCCTACTGTGAGATTGTCGATAAGTAAAATCATTGTGTGGACACCTAGTTATCTAAAGAAAGTTCTGTGAAAATTTAACACTAACCTGTACCTCTTTTTTGGTATCCCAAGAATAACTATGGATTTTTAAAAGGATGAGTTGTGATTTTAAGTTTGAAGCCACAATTTACTCTACCCTCTGATTGAATTAATTGCAATTTATCTCACCCTCTGAATTAAGAATGCAGACAAAACAAGTTATTCATCTGTAAACAAGATAAAGAATAAAGGAAAGAGGAGGCAGAGGCAGAGAACAGTGTGCATGCACACTCTGTAGCCATTCTAAAGGTCTCCACTCTTGGTGTCTGAAAGACACACCTTTTGCTCAGTGACACCAGAGTTCTCCATTTTGAGGAGTTTGGGGAAGGGGCATCATGAACATATATAAAATATAATAGATAATAACATAGTAATTGCCGTACAGAGAAAAAGTAGGCACTTTCCCCCCTAAGAATTCAGAGCAAAGAGATTTTCATAGATTCCCAGCTCTGTGATCTCCACCCAGTTCTTGGAAGACTTGATAAAGAAAAGCCAGCCACATGTGGTCAGAGGCATTTTCTTTATCTGGACCATTTATTATTATTTAATTAATAATTATTATTTAAGATACAGACTCCAAAGAATTTTAATCTTAACAGGTCCATGGGCTAACCAGAGATGTCAGGGAAAACAAACCCCTTAACTGAATTCAAATGCCATGAATGATGTAATAACAATGGAGATCAGTTCAATATTAAGCTTTATTGGCAAGTAGGAGAAGGGAAGAGAGGAAAGAGGAGAGGAGAAGGAGATGGAGAGGGAGAGATAAAACTCAGATAGATATATAGTGACCCTAAATTGAGGAACAGAGAGACATGGATCTATTCAGCTGAGACTTGGGGGGAGGGTAGATGTGCTCTGAAATGCCCTTCTGAAAAGAGGATATTTAATCCCTCATTTTAGTGACTGCCTGAAGCTGGCAAATTTGCATGTCAAAATTCAAAGCAGATGGGATTTTTGAGGTACACAGGTGTGGAAAATAGTTATTGATTGTTCTTTAAATATTTGATGGAGTTCTACAATACAAATGAACCAGAGAACTTTTCCCCTACTTTGAGATTTTCTTTAGTTTAATGGTAGTTTTTTTTTTTAGTAGTCTTTCAAGGTTGAGGGAAGGAAAGATGTTATGATTATTTTCAGTGTTAGGGGTTCCCAACAGTGATATTCTCCAGATAGAAAGCAGTACATTTTGAAGTATATTTTTTTTTTCAAATTTGTTTGAGGAAAGTCAGTGTGTTCACTTCTAGTATGTAATAGGGTAGATTCTGCAGGGAGGAAGATAATTCCAAGAAAGACCTCAGTAATAAGATATACAATTGAGATAGCTACATAGAGACACAGTGACATAGTAAAATAGAGCAAAATTCACATAAGGGTGGCCCTGCACTAAAGGGCACAGAGACACAGGTCCTTTCAGCTGGGAAAGCTTGGTTTCTTGGTAGTGGGAGAGGAGATATGCTCTGGCAGAAGTATGTACGCCTTGGGAAGGAGCGATCTGCTCCAAACTGCTTTCTGAAAGGAGAAAGAGGGAGTATTGCCATTGTTGTTGTTTAGAGCAGGAGGAGATGGAGATGGAGAAGGAAGCAGAGAAATGGTACTCAATTAACAATTTATACTTAGTGTTCTTGGCATTAATTTATTTTAAAGAATTACTTTGCAAGGTTTGCTCTTTTTTGTTGTGATTATTCAGTTCTAATTTCTCTGTATTTCTTGCACAATTCCTTTTGTGGGCAATGGAGAATAGAGTTAGAGAGTTAAAGGTATATGTAGTTGATGCTGATCTGGCATATTAATAATCCTCAAAACTGTTATTTTATGAAAATCAATTCCAAAAACATATAACTACATTTTTTCTTTGAATAATCTTAAATACACATATATAATAAGATGTTAGTTATAGACAGATTAGTTCACTAAATCTATTCCTTCAAATAATATGATGACCAGTTTTAATTACATTTAGGAAAAAGAATATCCCTTGAAGAATATCAGTTGTTCTTGATTTTGTAAGGAGTAGAAATTATGGTTGGGCTGAATATTTGAGAGTTGGTCGCCAGGGATTTAATTTTTAAATTTCAATGAATTACTCAAGTCAGAATGGCTTTTATGGTAGTTTATTTTAAAATAGATGGAAGAAATTAAGGAAATAAGAGAGAGAAAGAGAGATAGCTGCTCCAGCCTGGTCTGAACCAGGCAGGAATTCAGAGGCTCCTACAAAAGGGGTTAGGGGGAAGAGGATTAAATTTAACACAGTTTCCAGTCACTGAGGCCTCCTCCAAGATGAATGACCTCTCCAGAGGCTAGTGTCTCTAGAAAAGCCAAGAAAAGGGAGTCAACCTTTTCACTCACCATGTGACAGTCCAAAGGGAAGCAGTTTGAGATCTCCAGCCAGAGTTCCTCCATGGTCAAGTTCCAAGGCTAAGACCCCCTCATAGGAAGTAACCATGAAATTTAAGGCAGTTCTTTGTGTCACTTCCTGTGCCTTACATGTACCAATGTTGGCTTTAACTTGACTTTGGCATGCCCAGGGGGTCGGTCAGTTGTTTCTGATTTGTCACTTGCTACCACACCTGGGTCATAGACCTTCCTCCCTGGCACTTAACCCTTAAGTGGGGGTGTATACATTCCTGGTGGCTAAAATTCTAAAGAATAAGTAGGGTGGAGTTAATCTCAATTTTAAATAGAAGGCAATGAGAAAAAGATGACAATTTAATGACTTCATGAAAAGACTAAGTGGGGTACGACAAGAAACACAGCCAAGTTGCCAACACTGGGATCAACTGAATACTTAACCAACATCATAGAAGAGAATCCAAGAATAACTAAAGGAAGAAAAAGAATTTTAAATATTTTAAGTCTGTCACAAGAGCAAATGAAAAGAGTCTTTGTAGAGTGGGTATATATATATATATATATATATGCATACATATGCACACACTTCTATATGTAAACATATATGTATAATACATACATCTGTATACATATATGAATGTTTTTTTATATTTTGAGTTTACTTTTAGTTGGCATTTTAATTGATGAAATCTCTAAAAGCTTTATGAAAGGTACAAAGACTTATATGGAATGAAATACCACTTCCTCCTTAATTTAATATACAACTTATTTGTATTTTAACTTTACTCAATAACTTTAAGTCAAAACAGATGTAACAATGGATTTTTATCATCAGGATCTTTGTATAGAGTTTTCTTCTAATGGACTAAAGTAAACTTTTGTGGCCCCCAAATATTTATTTAAAAATAAATTTTTCACATGCCTCCATGGGTGACTTGTTAGCTCAGAAATTCTGATATTATATGTCTCAAGTTAATAGTACTAAAGGTTCCTATTATACTATGTCTTTTGGATGATGTGATTTATTAAAATGAACAGGACTTATTACAATCTAATTCTTGGTGTTCAGTGGACTGTACATTCATGCTCAAAGAAAGGACCCTAATGATATTAATTGGCCATGTTGACTCTATTCCTGAGATACCATATTTTTAGCATATTTTTAGTCAGTAAACTAAGATTTTTGTCATTGATCATTGCCATTTCAGACAATATCATTTATTGGAATAAAAACCAAGAAGAAAAATTCATTCCAAAAATTGGGTTACATTTTGAAATATAATTACATAAGTATACTTACCTCATAGATCAAGAAATCCAATTCATGGATTTAGAAAAAAAAGGAATTGAGACACCTCCAGAGAAGCATTGTGATGTAGTAGCTAAAGTAAAAGCTTAAGGGTTAAATGGTCTAAGTTATAGTCCATGGCCTTGGCACTTTTAGTCCATAGAACCTTAGGAAAATGATGTTAGTTCTGAGAACTTACATTCCTCATTTATACAATGGCAATTTATACATCTTCTGTCTTGCTGAAAAGTTTTTATGAGAATAAAATATTTTAATGAATGCAAACATGTTTTACAAGCAAAAAAAAATAATTAATGAAGAAATTAAAAGATTAAAGTTGAAAATATCTTCTTAGTACTAATATTATTCTTTATAGGAAATTGGAAAAAACCCAACAACAAGTATATTAGTGCATTCTTGTTGAAGCTATGAATTGGTGTTAGCCTTCTGGAAAACCATTCTGAACTGTGCTCATAAATTACTAAATTGTACTTTTTGACCACACTATGCCAATGGTTTAAATCTCTAAAGATATTCAAGAAAAAAAATAGACCATTTGTACATATAAAAATATTTTAATAGTTCTTTTGTGATAAAAATAAAGAACTAGAAACTAAGAAGGTAAAAATCAAATGAGTAATAACCAAATAAATTGTGATATATTAATGCAATGGCTTATTATTAAGGGATAAAAAATGATGCAAAGACAGTTTAAGGAAAAAAACCTAGGAAGACTTTTATGAACTGATGCAGAATGAAGTAAACAGAACTAAGAGAACAATTTACATAGTGAAAATAAGTTTAGAAAGACAAACAACTTCAAAGACTTAAAAACTCTGATCAACCAGCTATAATTTTAGAGTTTCAGTGGTAAAGCATGCTATTCACCTCCTCAGAGAGAGGAAATGAACTCTGTGTGCTGAATAAAACTTGATTTTTAGACATGACCAATGAGGTAATTTGTTTTGCTTGACTATTCATATCTATTCTTAAAGCCTCATTTTGCTTTCTTTCCCTTTCCTTTCCTAATGAGGCAGATGCAAAAAGAATATAAAAAAAGATTTTTGTTATCAAAAAAGAAAACTTAATTTAAAAATATAGGCAGGGTTATACAAAATTTATAGCCTCTCTTTTAGCATGTAATGTGAGGAGAGTGGGGTTCTAGGAACCATAGTTTTTAGGGTAATAGATTCTAATTACACATATAAAAATTCAACTTTTTAGTTTCCGAGGATACTACACAAATGAAGAAAGAGAGATGAACACACAAACAAATACACACCATTTAACTGATAACACAATGGATAGAGACAGAATATTCTCTATTTTTAGTCTTAGTCTTGTTTCTCACAGTGCCTAAGTGAGTCAGATTCTAGATGAAATAAAATTAGTGATACCATTCTCACATGATTTGCAACTAACTATAAATTCATTCAATGATGTTGATATTACATCATTTATAGTATTGAAATAATTTTCATGTAGAATAATGTAAGTTAGATAGTAACTCAGTCCAACTGTGCCATTTTATGGATGAGATAACTGAGGTGCAGAAAGAAAGTACCTTGTCAAAAGTCATACAGATAGTAAATTACAGAGATCATATTTGAAACCTTGTTCTTTGTAAATGCAATGAAATCTATTTCTATTATACTCGCAGCTTCTATTTCTAGATCTTAATAAATATGTTTATATTCCTTTATTTTTCTACTAAAATGATGGCCATGCTCATATTCAAAATATTTCAGGAAGATTACAGGTAATATTGTCTTTTATGATCTAGTCAGAAAATTTAATTATGGCTGAGAACATTGTTTGCTTGAGCAAATAAGTGATCCATTTGACTCAACCAACTTACAAATGAAGTTTGTAAATGCATCACAGTTTTAAGTTGGTGGCTAGTTTTATATGCCAAGACATTTTAAAACTAAATTATTCTCTTTTGATAAGATCAATTTGATTGAGCTCACAAAAGACTTTTTAGGAGCTAACTTTGTTTTATTTGATGTTGGGTCAGTTTCTTTTAGTTCCTTCAGTGATTATTTTTCCATCTTGATTTACTTATCTTCAATTTCAAAGAAAGAAAAATCATTCTAGAGTATTTAAAAAAAATAAAGTGTTATTAAAAACAGATAATGCCCTTTTTACCATAAAAAAGCATTCCTCCATTTATTTCCTTTTCCCCTTTGTATACATACATGTTATACATGTGCATATGTACATACATATATATATATGTAATTTCTTCTTCCTCTGGCTCTCTAAATATATATTTGTCTTATCATAACACTGTAAACCCCTTGAGGGCAAAGACCATCTTTTGCTTTTGTTTGTATCCCCAGCTCTTAGCATCACTTGTCATACAATATTTATTGATTAAGTGATTGAGTCTACAATGAGTCCATTTTTCAATCAGGAAGTGGTCTGCATCTTTTATTATTAATCTTCTGGAATCCTTGGTTGGTCTTTATGCTGATAAAAGTTCAACACAACAGTATTAAATCACATTTATAAGCTATAACTTGTTCATCAATTCCCCATTTTAGGAGCACCCTTTCAGATTCCCATTCTTTCTCCCCTCAGTACTACAATATTTTTTCAAAAGAAATCCTTAGAGTTTGTTTTGTTTAGGACTGATCCCTCTTTTATCTATCCTCCCTCTAACTCCCCATACCCTCCCTCTCTTTCCCTTAAATTCTAGTGTTGAGAGAAATGCATTTTTGTATCATACATGTGTGCATGTGTGTGTGTTATTCCTTCTTTTGAACAGTACAGATGAGTGAGGTTCAAGTGTCAACTACTTCCTCCCATCTTTACTTTCTTATTTATGTCTACTTGAGTGCCTTAATTATATGAACTAATTTCCCCCTTTTCTTTTCCTCACAGTATTTTGTATACCTCTTTCCCTCTCTTTCCATTCTTTTTTTTTAATCAATAGAACCACTTCCAAGCCTCATCTAATTGGAATACCCTCACTTATGAAAGGAGTTTGGGGGCTTGTCCTACTATGCTTTCTTGGAAATGTTAAAATGTTGGGCTGTTCCAGGATCTTGAGAAAGGCTGAAGATCTACAAGTTTTCAGTGGTTGGATGATTTTTTCCCCCCCTACATCAGCTCAATGAGTTTTTGAGCTGGGTTTGGGTCTATATTAGAATAGACAGCTGCTGGACTTCATCATTTTTAGTCATCTGAAAAATTCTTTTTTACTCAGAGTTGCAAAATTGTAGTTTCTACTTTGGTCTGAGATTCCTGCCATAGTTATTTATCTTCAAGCTGGGCTAGTACTGGAAATGAATTCTTCTTTGTGCTTAGGGTCTGAGTTACAGTGCCTGCTTCTAATTCTGTTGATTGTCTAACTTTCATTGTTAGTACATAGTCCTTTGTCTCCTTATATGGAAACAGCAGCCCCTTTCACAGTACCCCTCTTAGTCCAACCTGAAACTGTGACTGGATGAGGCTAGTATAAGAAAAAAATGTTGGTTCACATCTGATCTCATTACAGTGCTTGGTGGTGCCCTGATATGGGCAAATAGCTGTCTTCCTGGTACCTATCTTCTCTCTGTGTCCTGGGTAAACATCAGGTCAGACCTGATTCCATTCCCAGGGTCCACAGACCTTCCAAAATGTCTTACTTTGAATAATTGTAATAATAATTAACATTTATATAGCTATTACTGTGTGCTATGGTTAATCAGTTTATAATTATTATCTCATTTAATCTTAACAAAAATTCTGGGAAGTAGCTGCTGTTATTATCACCCTTTTACAGATGAGGAAACAGAGTCAAATAGAGACTAAGATGCTTGCCCATGGTCACAGAGCTAGTAAATATCTGAGATCAGTTTTAATACAGATCTTCTTAACTCCAGAACTGGTGCTCTATCCATTGCACTGCCTAGCTGCTCATGAAGAAAAAGGGCTGAACTGGATTTACTATGAACTTTTCTGAATTTGGATAAGAGAGCTTACTACACTGCTTCCTAAAAATCTAATAATTTCCTTCCTTTCTCCCTCTCATTATCATTTTCATTAATGAAATTTATTTTACAGATATGCTCTGTTCCAGATCCTGTGCATAATGAAGAGAAAAATAAAACTGCCTTTACAATAGTTTTACACCATTTTACAATAGTTGTCAAAATTGCAAAATTAAGTTTGAAAAAAAAGAAATTAAAACTATGAACTACTATCTGTAAAGTCATTAAAAATCACTAATTATCCAAAAATTGCATATTAAAAGAGGGGTTTATTTCATTCATCAAATTAATAAAGATGGAGAAATTTAATGTTGGAAAACAGGCATGCTAATTCATTCATGTTTGGAGCTATGAATTAGTCAAACATTCTAGGAAACAATTGTATATGTAAGAAAAGTTAGCAAATTGTTGAATACCTTTGGTGCAGGGATCCCAGTAGTGGATTTATGGTCCTAAGAGCTTAATGACATGAACCAAACATTCACATGTAAAATATATTTTTAATGTATGATAAACCTGAAAACAATATGTGTACAATTTGATTACTAAATATTCAAACAAACTGGGATATATGGATATAATATTATTTCAATGCAAAAACAAAACAAAACAGGGATTGAGAATTATGGAAAGACTCATGAAATGATCTAACATGGAGAAAGCAGAGCTGAAAAAGAATACTAACCTCTAAAAGAATACAAAAATATGACAAAAATTAAGGGAAATACAATTCATTTCAAGTAAATCAATATCAGCACTATTCCACCAAAATTAAAGAATACATCTTTTCAGTTTGTGATAGGTACACTGTAAACATGGAAAATGACATTATCTGTCTCAATCACATTATTAGACTATCTTGCTTAACTATGTTTAAAGAATGTACTCTATTGAAAAGGTTTGGTGTGGATATTTTCTGGGAAAGGCCTGCTGTATCAAAACAAAATGTACCAGCTTAAAAATAACAGGTTTACAGACTCTATTTTAGTTTTTGTTTTTCTAAACCCTTACTTTCTGCCTTAGTAACAACTCTAAAAGAGAAAGACAAGGGCTAAGCAATTAGTATTAAGTGACTTCCCCAGGGTCACACAACTGGAAAATGTCTGAGGCCAGATTTGAACCAAAGTTCTCTTGACTTCAGGTCTGGCACTCTATCCACTGAGCCACCTAGCTGCCTATTATCTTCATAGATTCTTAACCTGTACTTCATGTAGCTATGGGGGGGGGGGTTCAGAACCTTAGATAAAGGGGGAAAATAATCTTTATTTTCATTACTTCAAATTGATATTTAGTATTTCTTCCAATTATGTTTTCTTTTTTAAAATATTTTTTCTGATGAGTCTATGGCTTGTTTTTAACAAACTACATAACACACACACACACACTGCCTAATAATAATGAGATCATTTATTTCCTCTGAAAATGAAATTGAGAACAATTTTGCTTTCATGATATTATTAAAACTGAATTTTAAATTAATTCAATTCCTGCATGCTAGTCCTAGCCTTCTAACTAACTAGCCATGGTACTCTGCATAAATCATTAATCTTTTTGACCTTACTTTTCCTATCTGAAATATGAATTCTAAGGTGTCTTCTCATTCTAAAAGACTGTATGTTTGTGATTTGAAGTCTTTAATTAATTTTTTCCAAAGCCATCAAGTCACCAAAATAAAATATTAAGAAACAGAATGCTGATATTTTTATTTCTTTAGGACTCATATCTGGATTTGTGTTGGTTGGTACCAAATAGATACAGATCCAGAGTTTCTCTTGATTTCAAGAGAGTTTGATATATAAGATCACTTCAGTGGGGTATATAGAGCATTTGAAAATTATGTAGGTGAATCAGAAAAAATTCCCAACATCTGTTGAAACATCCAGTTTGGGAGTATTCTGGCATCACAGACTAAATATCAGATCTCAGAAGTTGAAAGCATGAAAGCTCTGAAGCCCTGGGTTTATTAAAAATCCAATTTTCATCTACAGCACCAAATTAAATCCTAATGAATGATGTTCTCTCTGGGTAAAGTGAAACAAAATAAATCCAAATCAAAAAGAAAGTTTCTCTGACTTTGTGGTTTACTTGAATCTCTCCTGATTGAAGGATGTGGAATTATGTTCTATAACTTGACTGACTGATCATCAAAACAACACATTTCTAATTCTTGGGTTCCTTTACTTTCAACTTTCAGAAATAGTAGGAACACCTCTGCTTTCTGATAAAAAAAAAACACAATTGAAATAAAGGAGGTTCCTTGTCATAAAATAACCTGTTATTATAATTGACTCAATGTCATTAATATCTGCTCTAGCAGCTGTTTTCTGAGCTGTCACCTATTTTGTCTGAGTTTAGCTTATTTAGAACCATGGAATTCAGACCTGGATAGGACTTTAGCAATACACCTCATTATACAGATGTAGAGTATGGCCCAAAGTTGTGCAGTGAATTTCACAGATTCATACAGGAAGAAAATGGTAGAGTTGGGGTTCATATCTAGGTATGTTTGTTGCAGTCTGGTGATTATTTCACTTAAATTCTTTGAACTCAACCTTCTTTGGTTTCAACATATATTTTGGTTTCCTCTATAATATTCTGTGTCCTAAATTCATTTTTTATGACACTAAATAGTATGTAAGACTTCCTTTAGTAGTCAGGTTCCAAGATGACTATGACGATACAACACAGTCTTTCTCCACAAGTGGAACTGCCTTCTATAATCATGTGTGTGTGTGCACATTTGTGTTTTGTACAATTGAATTCACAACGAATTTATTAAATGAATACCACATACAAGAGTACAGGACACTGTACTTGGAGGAAGATTTTATTTGTGAAGTGGGGAAGGGAAGAATGAACAGAGTGGAGAATTCTTATACTGATTCCCATAGTTGCATAAGTAATACAATATATGTTAGAGGCTGTACTTGAACTTGGGTTTTTATGAATCCACAACAAAGCATTTTGGATGCATTACAAACCTGATCCTCAGCTGAAACTCAAAGTTACTAGTGATGCCTCATTTGCTAAATACAAATGCCTTTTCCTTATAGGTTTCCTTCCCTCTCTACAGATTTTGATAGTACATTCCATCCTCTACCTTGACCAGCTGCCTATCCAATTATTTGCCAAATTTTGTTGATTATTGAACAAAATATTTTTCATATCCTTCCCTTTCTCTTTATTCAAAAAGAAACTGCCTAAGTGGTGCCTCAATTAAATATCCTACATTGCTACCCTACTGCTTGGACTTGCATAAGAGAGGGACTAGAAATAGGATTTCATTCATGTAAAAAGCACCACCAATCAATGAAAGCTGGACTGTTATCAGCAATTTATAATCTTAGAAAAGATGTTTAGCACTCTGAGAAGTATTGTTAAATGCTGATGGTCACACTGCCAACTGGTGTCAGAAGAGGTACTAAAGCCCAGATCTTACTGGCTTTGAAGTAAGCTCTTTAAGCTACACTTGTGAGTCTCTACCTGCATTCTTTTTTTAAGCCTTTAATTCCCCCCCCCCAGATTACATATTGATAAAATTTTCAACAATGATCTTTTCTGACATTTTGTGATCTATATTCTCTTCATTCTTCCAAGGGACTCCTGATGAAAAAAAAAAAACTATTCACCTCCATAGAAAGAGCTGACAGAGTCTAAATGAAGATTGAAACCTATCATCATTCTTCACTTTCCTCAAAGAATTTTTTTCTATAGTAAAAGTGATAATCTTTTTTCACAACTTGATAAACATGGAATGATATATTGTACAACATATGTATAGCCTATTGTTATTTGCCATCTTGGGAAAGAGGGAGTGAGGAAAAGAAAATGATTTCCCAAATGTCAGAAAGCAATTATTGAAAATTGTATTGACAAGTAACCTGGAAAATTATTTTTTAAAAAATCAGTTAAAAAGAAAGGCAGAACATTTATTTTTTCATCTTCTATTAGTTTCTTTTATAAAAAAAATTAGAACATTTATTAAGCTGTTACTAAGTGTCAGGCACTCTCTCTGTTAAGTACCAGTTATATAAATTCAAATGAGTCTCTATTTTCAAATATCCTACATTCTATTTTTTTCAGTTTCTTTTAAAAAATCATTTAGAGTATTTTTCCATGGTTACATGATTTATGATTTTTATCACCCCTCTTCTCCCTACTTCCTGAGCTGACAAGCAGTTCCACTGGGTTACATGTGTATCATTGTTCAAAACCTATTTCCATGTTATTCATATTTGCATTAGAGTGAACTTTTAACATCAAAATCCCAATCATATCCCTATTGAAGCATGTAATCAATCATATGTTTTTCTTCTCCCACAGATCTTTCTCTGGATGTGGATAGTTTTCTTTCTCATAAGTTCCTCTGCATTGCTCTGGATCATTGCATTGCTGTTAGTAGAGAAGTCCATTACATTCGATTGTACCACAGTGCACAATGTCTCTGTGCACAATGTTCTCCTGGTCCTGCTCCTTTCACTCCACAACGATTCCTGGAGGTTGTTGCAATTCACATGGAATTCCTCCAGTTCATTATTCCTTTCAGCACAATAGTATGTCATCACCAACAGATACCACAATATTTTCAGCCATTCCCCAATTGATGGACATCCCCTCATTTTACATTTTTTTTTTTGCCACCACAGAGTGCGGCTCTAAATATTTTTGTACATATGTTTTTCCTTATTATCTTTTTGGGCTTACATTCTATTAGAAGGAATGCATATAAAGGGATTTTGAGACCGATTGTGTATGTGTGTATGAGTGTGTGAGAGAGGCTAGGGGGATGGTGAATAATATTTCAAGGTTGTGAATGAGAAAAGAGAAAATCAGAGAATAAACCAAAACATGAGTGAGGTGAGCATGGCTATGATACCTTCTAAAATATACTCTCTTGGTCAGGGGACTCACCAACCAGAAATGGAGTTCTCTAGTTAAGGTTATGATAATGGAAGCAAGGATGCTTGAAAAGAGGAAATGAAGCTTATGCCTTCTCAACAGTTTAGTAACTGGCCTTTAAGAGTTTCTTGGGCATAGGGCAGTTAGGTGGCTCAATGGATAGAGATCCAGGGCTGCAGATGGGAAGTTTGGGGTTCAAATGTTATTTTAGGCACTTCTTAGCTATTTAACCTTAGACAAATCACTTAACACCATTTGCCTAGCCCTTGCAGCTCTTCTTCCTTGGAATTAATACTTAGTATCAATTCTAAGACAGTAAGAGTTTAAGAATAAAAAGTTTCTGAGGCCAAACAAATAATCATGCTGTGGTTAACATAAACCTCATGTGGTCTCTGAACCTAGCTAGATCAGGTCTTAGACAAATGACATACTGTCAAAGTCCAGGCCAGTACTTGAAATCTTTCTAGCTTGGTAAATATATGTGCCCAATTTTTGTTTTGAATACGTAGTCTTCAAGAACACAGAATCATCTCTATGCCATGTGGAAGTATCACACTTACTTGAATGAATAATTCATTAATTAAAGTATGGCTTATACTGAGAGATATATAACTAAATTTGTATTATTTCTTCATTTACTTGGAAGAACATTAATCATAGGAGATATAAAAATATAGAGAATAGAATTTAATTTAAGATATTTTCCCAAATCTTAAACATTTCTATCATATAGTTAAATAAAGTTATTTTGTTACAAATTTCCATAAATTACATAGAAGAAATACAGGATCATAGCTATTTTACAGGAGAGGAAAGTGAGATAAAGAAAGGAAGAATGACCAAAAATTTAGTTCTAGTGAAAGAACAACATAATAGATGTGTGTGGCACTATGGCATAGAACAGAACTTGATGTCAGGACAGTCTGGGTTCAAATCTCACCTCTAATGCAAACTGGTTAAGTGACCCTGGAAATTCACTTAAATTTTTAGTGTCCCCAGGCAGTACTCTAATATGAAAAGTTACAAACATATTCTCTTTGAAAGTTCCCTATGCCCATTGTGCACTGGTAATGTTTAACAAACAACTCTCAAAGAAAAAAAAATAGTATTTACATCATTTTTTATCTCTATTATTAAAATTTTTTCCATCATTGTCTTAAGCCTAGAAAATCAATAGAACAATTAATCAAACTTTAATTCACAGTGTTTGATGATTCAGGGGTAAATGCTCAGTTTGAAAATTTAACAATTAGTAATTTTCTGGTACAAGATGAATGGGACACATCTCTGTCTATGCCAATTAAGGCACTGGTCTGGCCAGGAATCAAACACAAAACAAAACAAAAAAATAGTATGATTTAGCATAAGTTAGACTAATTTTTTTGAGATAGCTTCTAATAGGGATTTTATGATTTACTTGGGCCAGCAAGAATGAAAATACTTTTCTTCTGTCCAAGTACATTATTCCCTGGTTGATGCTTGCTCAAAGGACTTGTTTTGTTCTCTTTACTTCCCTTAAATCACTTTTTGACTACATCTGAGGAAGTTAGAAGGTCAGGTAATTCCATCCTTTAATCCTTTCTTTCAGATAGGCTCTTAGGAGTGGGTACATCTGAGAATATGATGCTAACAACTCTGCTATTTCTAAAAAGGGCAGGTATATGGTATCCTGGGTCAGTAATTAGTCTTGCCAGCATGATAGAGTAATGCTCTCCAACAAGGTTATTCTTTGTTGTGTCTGTGTCCAAAAAATAGATATTTTCATCTCAAGGAATTTTGATTTACTCAAGCTTGCTGCCTGTTCTCTAGAGCACATCTTCGCTGCATTCACATTCTTATTGCTATTTTAACTCCATCAGATGTTAAGTTAAATTTGTCAAATAATCTAAGAACCCTTTGTTTCTCTAATGTTGCTTATTTTTATTAACAAATCATACAGCAAAAATCCATCGAATATATATAATATGTCAGATCCTGTGCTAGGAAAAGGGGGGAATGACAGAGAATGAACATATAATAATTGACTAGTAGGAGCCTGTTGTTACTGTTTTTCAGTTATTTTTAGTTGTGTTTTGCTCTTCATGACCCCATTTGATGTTTTCTTTTCAGAGATACTGAAGTGGTTTGTCATTTCCTTCTTTACCTCCTTTTATAGATGAAGAAAATGAAGCAAACAGATTTAAATGACTTGCCAGGCTCACCTAGCTATTAAGTGTCAGAGATTGTATTTAAGCTAAGGTCTTCTTTTTTATTTATTTTATATTTTAATAACAAATTTCTATGTAAGTTTTCCAAAGTTATATGATCTGTATTATCTCCCTCTCTTCTTTCCAGGAGGTGAAAAACAAATCAACCTGAGTTACACATGTATTTATCTTGAAAAATATATTTATATATTATTCATTTTTGTAAGTGAATAAACTTATAAAACCAAAATCCAAAACATATACCCAAATAAACAAGGGAAAAATTATCTGTTTTCATCTGCATTTCTACTCCAACAGTTATTTCTCTGGATATGCATAGCAATTTTTTTCACAAGCCCTTCAGAATTGTCATGAATCACTGTATTGTTAGTAGCAAAGTCTATCACATTTGATAATTTCACAAAATTACAGTTATTATGTATAATGTCCTCCTGTTCCTACTTATTTCACTCTGCATCAGTTCATGTAGGTACTTCCAGCTCATTCTGAAATCTTTTCATAATTCCTTATAACACAATAGTATTCCATCACCATCATATACCACAATTTGTTCAGCTATTCCCTACTTGAGGGACATCCTTTTATTTTCCAATTCTTTGCCATCACAAAAAGAGCAACTATAAATATTTTTTTACAAAGAGCTCCTTCCCCATTTTTTAAAATTTCTTTGGGATACAGACATAGTAGAGATATTACCGGATGGATCAAAACATACACTTTCTTTTAACCTTTTGGGCATATTTCCAAATTGTCCTCCAGAATGATTGAATCAGTTCCCAAATCCACCCATGATACATTAGTGTCAATTTTGCCACATTCCCTCCAGTATTTATCATTTTTCCTTATGTCATATTGACCAATCTGATGGGTTGAAGTGGTAGCTTTCATTTATTTTAATTTGCATTTCTCTAATCTAGAGGGCTTTAGAACATTTTATATGGTTATTTTTAGTGTAAATTTCTTTGTCTGGAAACTGCATATTAAAATCATTTGACCATTTATCAATTGAGGAATGACTTGGTTTCTTACAAATTTGACTTAATTCTTTATATTTTGATAAATGAGACCCTTATCAGAGAAATTTGTTATAAAATTATTTTTCACAGTTTGTTGTTTCCCTTCTAATATTGGTTGCATTGGTCTTGTCTGTTCAAAAACTTTTAAATTTAATATAATCAAAATTATTCATTTTTCTACTTGTAATGTTCTCTATTTCTTTTTTGGTCTTAAAGTCCTTCCTTCTCCAGTAATCTGACAGGTACACTCTTCATGTTCCCCTAAATAATTATAATATAACCTTAATGTTTGTCATATGCCCATTTTTATCTTATTCTGGTATTGTATATAAGATATCGATCTATACTTAATTTTTATATGCTTTTTTCCAGTTTTCCCAGAAGTTTTTGTCAAATAGTGAGTTCTTATGCCCCAAACTAGGATCTTTCTGTTTATCAAACTCTAGATTGCTGAGGGCATTTACCTTGAATATATTCTATTTATCCATCCTTCTATTTCTTAGCCTGTATCATATTGTTTTGATGATTGCTACTTTATAATATAGTTTGAGATCTGATGCTATTAGGCCTCCTTCCTTCTCAAAAATTTTTTTTATTAGTTCCCTTGATATTTTTGACCTTTTATTCTTCCTGTTCTTTTACTTTCAATTTTATTAATTTCTTCTTTGATTTTTGGGATTTCCAATTTAGTCTTCTGCTGAAAATTTATTAGTTGAGATGCCAAAAATAAAACAATCTCCATGCCAAAAAGGAAAAAAAAATTATTAAGAGACGGTCTATCTCACAATAAATACAGAGTCCAGTTAAGGACCGAAAGACCTCAAACCTTGTGAGTGCCCTCTTATATATTCAAAATGTGTACTAAAGATACAATAATTTTTCAGTTACATTTATATTTACCCAATAATCAAGCAAAATCATCAAAAAGTCAATAATAAAGGAGAAATGAAGAATAAATAAAATAAGACATGGATTTGTCAGACGACAACTTCATATAATGTAGTATGAAGTGGAGAAGTTTTAGAGAACTTCATGCCTGCTGTGTGACTTTTTTTAGGAATAATTATTTTTCAAAAAAGTTCAAGATATACAATTGCAAAATAGCTGACTTGTAAAAATATTATTTTTCAGAATTAAATGATTATTATTGGAAATATTAAATAATTAAATTGAATTCTTATCAAATTCTAAAATGACTGAACTACAAGAAATCATAAGTCTAGTAGTAGTCTCTCGGTAACCAAGGATGATGATTGTCTTTGTGTGTTTTCATCTATGATAGATGAGTGTGCACAAAGACACTTGTGCATAAAGGAGATTTAAGTGGAAAAGTCGATGCCCAGAGACAGTCCCACTCTCTTGGCCTTGGAAGCCTGGGTCCAGTGGCACGAAAAGTCATACTTGGAGACTTTCTCAGCTGCTTGTCTTTTGTGCTCTAACATGCCATAAGCACTCCACAGTGCTTTGCTGCGTCGCCATCTTAGCCATTGAACCTTCTTATTGGTTTCTTCCTTCTGTTCAGCCGAAGCAGTCTTCACATGCTGGGTGAGCAAAGCCCTGGTTCACCAGGGGTCTACTACCCAATGGCTACCCTCACAAGGTTTAGCCAGCCTGTTGAAGCCATTGCCCTGGGTGTGGCTGCTGCCACATGCCAGCAGCTACTAGGAGCCATAAGTGAGAGCTGGATGTCAGGTGAGGGTCAGAGGCTGGAGAGCTGCCCTAGAAGGGCATGACAAGCCCTCCATACCAGAGATACTACCCCTCCCTGAACACCCCATACACCCCAATCATGTCTACTAATGATATACTTATCTTCCTTACCTCTTTTAATCAGATCTAATTTTACTTTAGTTTTATTTGAGGTCATGATTGCCACTCCTGCTTTTTTTGTCTCAGTTTAAGACCAATAGATTCTGCTCCTGCCTCTTACTTTTACAATTAGTGTGTCTACCTGCCTCAAATGTGTTTCTTGTAAACACCATATGGTAGGATTCTGGTGTTTAATCCCCTCTGCTATTCCATTTTATGGGTGAGTACATTCCATTCACATTCACACTTATGATTACCATCTGTGTATTCCCCTCCATCTTGATTTCTTCTTTTAATTTTGCCCTTTCTCCTTTCACTCTTTTTCTCCACATAAGTATTTTGTTTTTAGTACTCCTTCCAATTGTCCTCTCTTATATTACTCACCTTTCCATCACTTTCTTATTCCCCTCTTACTTCTCTGTAGGATCTTTTAATTACTCACTCCCATATTTTCTTATTGAAAGTCCTTAATTATTTTTCTCTTTTTATTTAAATTTTTATACTAATCTTGAATTTTGTATTTGAACATCAAATTTTCTGTTTAGGTGTGATCTTTTCTTCAGGAATGCTTGGAAATTTTCTATTTAATTAAATGCTCATAGTTTCCCCGGATGGAAAATAGTTTTGATGGGTAGGTGATTAGTAGTTATAAGCCCAGTTCCCTGGCCTTCTGGAATATTATATTGTATAAAGGGAATCCCCTCCCCCAGAGGGACAGTACATATAGAGTCGATAAAATATACTTTCCCACTCATACCATATATCTCTGGCTCTCAAAGAGATGCAGGACTCTACATTTCTTCTAGGTTGGTGATTCCTTCAGTCTGATAATGTTAATTGTCTCATCTCTGCTATTATTCTATTAAGTTTTTTAAAGAGGCATGGTTATACTAAATAGATCTTGAAACAGATATTAGTAATTAATCAAGTCATATTGTCTTTAAAGCACCCAAAATGAATATTTCCAGACCTAGTGGTTCTCCTTAAGCCCCTTAATTAACACTATTAAAAGCAGGTGATATAAAAGCCCAGGAAATTCAGTTCATCCCAGTGAATGTCAGCAGGAAACCTATAAAGGTATTAGTTAAAGATTTGTTAAACATGAAAATTTGTCCATAGTAGTTGATGTCAATGTGAAACAGAAATAATAGCATTTTGCTATTATTTGCTATTATTCTTTCTTAAGAATAGCACAGACATATGCAAACAGTGGAATTCTGAGTCATCTTTGCTCAGAAGAGACCATAATCCAAACCAGTCATGCCATCATTTCTTTCCAGTTGTTAATTCTTACTCTCTACGATTTTTTCTTCAATGCCCCAGAAACCTCTTTACTGAGAAGCTTATTTCAATTTGGGCTTCACACATTGGAAATATTATTTTCCCCTGAAGCCTCTCCCTCTGATTACATGGCTTCTCTCAGGATGCTCATAATAAGGAGGAGACCCTGGCTGCTGGACTTTTTCTATAGCACTCATTGATTTTTCCACTCCACCTTCTTTCAGCCCCCTTTTCTTTATTGTTACCCCATTAAGATGCAAGTTTCTTGAGTGAGAGGTCTGTCTTTTCTTTTTCTAGTTAAATTTTTATTCTCAGCATTTAGCACAGTGTCTGATCTATAATAAGTTTTTAAATAAATGCTTGCTGACTTGACAGCTCCCTTCCAGGATCATCCTGTAGTACCCAGTAGGATCTAATGGAGTTTCTCCAAGAGATGGAAACCGCTTGACTTTTTCATTTTTGCCAGGACAGTCAGAGGGAAAAAAATGCCAAATGTATGAGTGGGTGGCTATTTAGTCAGTCCTGCTTCCCACATTCTAACTGGTTCCTTCTAAAATATTACCATTTCAAACTACCTGTCATTCCATTCTTCGTGGACTTCCCCTTTGAAGTTTTATGTAAGTATAGCATTGGCATTATGTTGCCATATTGATTGATAAAAATCTCAAAATGAGAAATGTACAATTTTCCATCAGCATAGATGGATTACTGCCTTTAGTGATTTACCATATCCTTTGCTGACACATTCCCCTTGCTCTGATATCAGTTGAAGGAAATGGGAATCTTTAGCCTGAAGAAGGCAAGACTCAGACAAGATAAGAGGTGGTATTTGTCTCCAAGTATTTAGAAACCTGCCACATGGAGGAGGGGTTAAATTTTTCAGTTTAGCCTCAAAGGATAGAATCAGAAGCAAAGCATGTAATTTGGAAAAATGTTGGTGTAGGCTTAATATGAATTGGGTAGAGGAGATACCTAACAATTGACACTGTTCAAAAAGTGAAATGAACTACCTCTAGAGATGGTACCTCTTCATTGAGAGTCTTTGAGCAGAGGATCTATGAACATTCTTGATGGGCATATTTTTGTGAGTATTCCTTCATGTATGGGCTAAACTAAATCACATGGCCACTGAGATCCCCAACAAATCTCAAATTCTGTTGTTCTGCAATGTCCCCAGAAAAAAGCTTTGCTGTATTGTAGTACCTACCACAAGATAATTTCCTTGACAGTCTGATGATATTTGGATTTTCAAAGTTAAACTATGCAAATTCTTTGAAAGTAAAACTTTGTTTTTCCCCTTTGTCACCAGATGCAATGTCATTCCTTTCATTAGCCTATTCTTAAGGATGCATGATCTCCTCATACATTTCACAGATAGACCTTTAGATTCCCTTCCTCCAGGTCCTAACAAGTTAGCTTTGTTAAGCCTGAAAATATTTTCTCAGGGACGTCAAGATATCAACACAGAAAAGATGGGTCTGTTGAAGGCATTATCATCTTGTGGTATTTATCCCCATGATGGCCACATTATGCACAGGTGTGCTCTGGCCCTGATTTCCATTTTTAAAATGTATTCCACAGGAAGAAGCACATATTTATCACCTCAGAGGGAAAAGAAGTGGAATAACGCCTTGCATACTTAGCTTGCATAAGGCAGACAAGATTCTGAGCACTCAAGTGGATAAGAAAATTCAATATATTTTAACAAAGAACCAAGAAATTGAGAAGACTTAGCTATAGAAACCAAGGTCATAGGCCTGAAACTTAGTACTGAGAGGGAAGCTAGAGGTCATTTAGTGCAATATCTTCATTTAAAATGAGAAGCTGAGGACCAGAGAGGCAAAGAATTTCACCCTAGATTTTATAGTTAATAAGTAGTAGGCATAGGAGATGTAGCATGATGTCAGAAGAATGGTAATTTTGGTTAAGGAGAAGTAATTATTTCTCTATGTTGCCCATCCCTAGAATGGGCTTAAATATCTAAAGCATTTTTATGAGAGTTGGGGCGTCTTGCCCATGTTCAGAAAATAGCTACCTCTCCATCTGCCAAGAGGTCACAAAAACTTTTGTGCTGGAAGCCTGCAATGTCCCTTGTTCCAAATAAAAGGAGACATAGTGATAAAGACAGAGGAAGAGCCAAGATAATTAGAAAATTGGAAGCTGCCTCACTGGTTTCATGCCATATGAAAGGAAAGGTCTATGCAGTCAGCTTGGCATAAGAGATTTAATTTAAAGCAGCTTACTTTGCTACAAATCACAACCACTTTGAAGGGGAAGGATTTCTGGGAATGTAAATATTTTGGGACATAGGAAAAACTAAAATAAACAACCCCTTATTCTATTGATTCCCAGATATTGAGGCATATCCTTACTATGTGCCTTCTATTTTGGCCCTGGGCAGTCTGTTTTTCTTCTGGTCAAAGACCTACTTTCCACTGCTCTTTTCCAGCATGGAGGTAGGCAATGACAAGTTCTCAAAACATAAGGCATTGAGTAATTGAGTCTAATGAATGAAATCACATCCAAGAATAAACAAAATAATAATGACCAATCAATACTTTTTCTTAAGTACCTTTATATGTTCCAGGCACCATGTTCCATCTAGAAATTAACTAATCCTTGCATTTGAGACATTTACATTCTATTGGAGGAAGCAAGATATATATACACATGTATTTGTGTATATGTGTGTATATATATATATATATATATATATATATAATCCAAAATATATATATATCCAGAAACACACACACATGCACATACATATATATATATAACCAGATATATCCCTCCCTCCATCCATATGTATATATATTTTTACACACACACATATATATTTCTATATACATATATAATTGTTAACAATATAATTTCAGGAAGAGATTATAAGCCTTGAGATTAATATTAACATAATCATAGCTTATATTTACCCTTTTCTCTAATTACTTTCCTAATAATATCTTCATGAGGTGGGTGGTCCAAATTTTTATCATTCTCATTTTGTCAATGAGAATTATTTTATCAATGAGAATTGTGAGTCTCAGGGATAATAAATGATTTACCCATTTCCTCACAGCTAATAATTGACAGTGTAAGTATAAGAATCCAAGTCTTCAGACTTCCGGATTGGTATTCTTTTCATTTCATTATGCTGCCTCTTGAGATCAGAGATTCATGCATCAAAGCTAAAAAACAGTCACCACTCCATGGATGTTTTTGATAAAGGAAGGGATGGAATTGACATAGTAAGAGGCACAGATTTTGATGTTATAGTAGGGCACCTATGTGATACCATAGATATAGTGCTGGAACTGGAGTCAGGAAGATCTAAGTTCAAATTTGACATCATATACTTACTAGTTGTGTGATCCAGGCCAAGATGCTTAAGCCTGTCAGCCTCAGTTTCTTCATCTATAAAAGGAGCTCTAAAAGGAAATGGCAAACTACTCGATTATCTCCACCAAGAAGGCCCTAAAAGGGGCCACAAAGAGTCAGACATGAATGAAACAACTGAGCAAGTTCAAGACTCAGTCAATCATTAACTAACTATACTATTAAACCATACTATATACTAGGTTTTGTGTTAAGGACTGGAATACAAAGATATAATACTAAAATCAATCTTTGTCTTCTTAATGAATTTTTTACTCTATCACTTAAAAAAACATAAGTATTTTGATATGGTCAAAAGAATACTGGATTGGACTGAGGGGGTCCAATTTGTCTTGGCCACTAAATAATTGTGTGAACTTGAGGAAGATGGTACTATTAGAGGAGAATAGATTAGATCTAGTTCTCTGAGGTCTTGTCCACGTCTAAAGGTCTAATATTCTATCATTATTAACTTCCTTCTTTTAATATTCTATGATTCAAGCCTCTTGTGACTCTAAAATGTTATTATGTAGTGGCCGTGGGAAATAACACACACATATATCTCCTTAAGATTTATAAGAACTTTCTTCACGGCAACACTGCAGGGCAGGCATTATAAGAATTGTTTCATTTTTACAAGTGGGAAATCTGAGACTTAGAGCACCTCAGAGACTCTGAATTTGATGGTTCCTTAATATTGCATCTATCTCCTAGATAATAAGTTTCAGAACAGGATTTGAACCCAGGTATCTTTGGACCATGAAAGCATAATGGAAAGAGTATTTGGCTTTATAGTTAAAGGATCCAGGTTCCAGATACTTACCACATTGTGACCTTGGACAAGTCTCATAACTTTCCTTAGGTCTGTTTCTATAACTTTAAAATGAGAAGTTTGTCTCTATATTCTCTGTATGTCTCAATATTCTATATTGTCTTTATTCTATATATAAAAGTCTTTTTCAGTTCTAAATATATATTCCTATAAACTATTATTCTGTGTTTTTTTTTCCATTATTCCATCCTACCTTGAAGAAGATAGGAAGTGAAATATAATCATATTGAGAGTTTAATATAAATAGTGAATCATAGTTACAGTCTGGGAAAAAAGTCACATAAAGACTTAAACCCAACACTTGATCATCTTTAATAGCTCACTTTAAGTTATGCAAAGTACTTTTCTATGGTATCTCATTTGATCCTCAGAAAAATCCTGTGAAATAGGAAAATTATTATTTTTATTTTGCTAATGAAGAAATTTAGGATTAAAGAAGGTGTAGCTTGTCCAAGATGAAGATTAATTGTCTTAATATCAGATTTGGCTCAAAAACCAGAATTTGAAAAGATTGAGGAAAAGGAAAAGGAAAAGAAAGGACTAATTTTTTTCCTATTATTCTGTGATATATTTTGACCAAACTAACCTCACCAGAACAGAGTTCCCTTTTGAGGGTACATTTTGCACTCCTTTGTTCCAAATCATCTGATCATAACAAAATCACCCTCATGCTACATCCATACAAAACTCAAAGACAGACAGCAGAGTGTGGAACATTGCTATAAGCTGCAATAAAGCTTTGTCAAACAATATGTACTCATGCTCACAGCATATTTTCATTAGGATGACTCTCCTGAGGCTGGTACTTCTGTTGTGAGCTTACTACAGACTTCTGGCTCTCAAACGAACCAGTCCATTCTCCTTTATGATGCCCAGTATCATACTATAGAGTATATGACCCAGCCAAGTCCTCAGCCCCCTCCCCCCCCCACAGACCCCTGGAAAGAAAGAATAAAAACACTGCTATCACGTCAGCCTAGAACACAAGGAAAAGTCATGATTGAAACATGACAGTCCCATGCTGATAATAACATCGTCTTTACAAGACCTGTGGCCATATTCAGCCTGCCTGAGGGGATGAGACAAGAATCAATGGGGAAAACAAACAAGGGGCAAAATTAAAAGAGGACACTTTCTGTATAAGTTTTCCATAAGGCAAGGGAATCAAATCTTGTTTTGGAGAAGGGAATCCTTTTGCTGGCACATAAAATTGCCACACATGGTACTGTCTTGAAGCAACACAATGATGCTATTCAATTATTTTGATACCAAAACTCCTGTAGAAACCAAACCAGTGGCCACAAAATTTAATTATAGCAGAGGGAGAAATAAGTAAGGTTAGCTGGGATCTGGTCAGGATGCCAAGACTAGTTAAATATAGTGCTTTGTATATCATAGACTCCCAATTGATGGAAAAGAAAAACTGAGAATGACTGAAAGACTGAATGAAGGCAGTCTCTGTGGGGAATGTGGACTCACCGTCCAAGAACAATCTGAGGATTATAGAATTAGAACTGGAAAAAAGATTTTAGAGATTGACTGGATCCCATTCTACAGATGAAGAAACTGAGTTCTTAAAATAAAGCGATTTGCCCATGGTCGAATATGTAGTTAAATGTCATATATGTAGTAAAAAAGAGATTTAGGATTTGAACTTGGCTTTTTTTCCTGACTCTAAATGCATTGCTCTTATCTTTCTCACTAAGTCCCTGAGAATGGCAAGATTCTGTTCCTTAATTTTCATTCCATCTGAGGTTAGGAATGAGTGGATGCTTGTAAGTAAAGAAGAAAAGTAATAATGTTCTTGTGCTCCTAAAAACAATATCTCATAATCTTAATCATAGACACTTGACTGTAATCCATAGTGAAAGTGATTTATACATCTTTTTCAGAAAGTCCACTGGGGCCCCAAAGTGAGTTAATTAAAAACATTTAATCAAACATAATATTCTAATCAACTTAAATTTCTTTATTATTTAGTCACAGCTAATCTACACTATGATAACTATTTAAAAATACACAAGATCATACTTCAGTGTCTCAGCATGATATGTAAGAGATACTGCTCAAGAGCTATTTGAGTAAAGTATAAACACTAGTAGTTTAATCATGCTGGAAATTCTTTAGATATGGGTCTTGCAAAAAATCTGTTAGATCCTTAGCATCCAGAATATTAAAAAAAAAAGCCTGACCATTTCATAATGAAATTATTGACCATGAAATCTATAAAATAAAGAAAAATACAAAATTGAATAGTCATATTCAACTGTTTATAAATTCTGCCCTGGTGATGATATGAAGGTTAAAAAATGGGAGTAGGAAATGCTATTCAGAATGTCAATACTTATTCTCTCTTTAGGCATGTATTCTCTGAACATATTTCCATCATAATTTGTGATTCATTGAATTAGCCTATAAACATAATGTTTAACATTTCTTTTTAATATTTTTTAGGATTCTGACATCTTGTGAATTATTATTTTAAATATATCATAGTCATGCGAGATATGTGTAATATCCTATATCTATGTTCAGAAATCATCAGCAAATCAAGCCTATTTTTTCCAAAAAAATCTCTCTTGCTTTAAATTGCCTTTTTTCTATTTATTTTGGATTTATTCAGTTCCAAGAGGGCATTATTAAAGGTCTCTAGGATTATTTTATTACTTTCTTTTTGTTTTGTATTTTGCCTAACTATTTTTTAAATTTAGAATTTCATTTAAGGTGTAAATTCAATAATGATTCTGAAGGGTTATCTGTAGTACTTTTAAGCTTAAAGTAATTTCTCTTTTCATTATTATTTTTATATTTTGCCTTATTTGAGATCATAATAAAACCCTTGTTTTGTTTTCTTCTTTATTTATCCATTTATTTTTGTCTCTTTATCTATCTATTCATTCATTTTTTTTATCTTTCTCTTTCCCAACTCAAATAAGAATTTGGTTATCTTTTTTTTTAATTTTAATTACTTTAATTTGCAATGCTGCTTTCCAAGAAATGTGGTTTTTCATTTCACTCATTTTTTTCCTTCCCCTACCACACTTCTAGGCTAAATTAAAAAAAAAAATCTGTTTAGTGGTAGAATCAATAGGGTTGAACAGATTCTTCAACAGATTTTGCAGAATCAGTGGAAAATGCTTTGTAATTTGAGTCTAGAGGTTCCTAACCTGTATTTTGCTTTTTTTTTTCTTTTATCATACTCTCTTTGAGTTTTAAATCTCCCTGAACATCCTCCTGTAGCCGCACTAGGATTTTAGTCACTTTCTGCACCTTGGTACAAGTATTATCATGCAACATGATCTTCCCTTGAAAAAGCTTAACTCATAGAATTTATATTCATTCTCTCCAACATATTTCATTGCATTGCATACTCTCTGACTTGTCCACTCCTACCTCTGTGGAATTGTTTTGGTTTGAGAGAATATATAATGAAACATACTTTGTACCGAATGGTAGAAAAGGAGAATACTACAAGATCAGAATGTAATATATATATATATATATATATATACATATATTTTTTTCATATATATATGTATATATAATCAGATGTGAGCATAACATAGAAATGGTTCTTATAGTTTTGAGAATTATGGACTTTTTGTCCTTTTTTAATCTTTTAAATAATTGAAGATTAAAGATAATACTTAATTTTATTAAACAGTTAGTGAAAATAAAGATGTACTCCTTCTATCTAAGTGTATAGCTTCCTTCAAATCTATCCATAAGGTGGGAGGAAGAAAAAAGGAATGATATTTTCTCCCCACCTTTAATCATAGGACTGATATAAAACCAATATGTATCAATAGAATTGCATTTTCAATATTTCCTTTTTTAAAAAAGCCAGTCAAAAATCATTTAATAAAGTTTTATAATCCACCAGGTATTGTGCTATAAATTTGTATTATAATGGGGTAGACATATGGAGTCATTTTAGTGATCTTATATCTTCTATTGTTGTAGTTGTATATATTCTTATATTAGTCCTAATCTTTCTCTGCATATATGAATATATCATCCCAGATTTCTCTGATTTCCCCGTAAGTTAGCTCATACTACATAATAGTCTTGAATTATACTCACATTGCACGGATTTTTTGTTGGTGTTATTGTTTCCAGTCATAGCTGACTCTTTGAGACTAATTTGGGGTTTTCTTGGCAATGATACTGAAATGGTTTGCCATCTCCTTCTCTATCTTATTTTTTACAAATGAGAAAACTGAGACAAATAGGATTAAGTGATTTACCCAGCATCATAGCACTAGTAAGTGTCTGAGGTCAGATTTGAACTCAGGAAAATTAATTTTCCTGACTCTAGGCCTACCATTCAATTCACTGTCACCTGGATGCCTTGACTTATTTTTATCCATTGATTAATTTATGTGTAACAATTTTTACTTCTTTTCTGCCACAAAGTAAACAACTATAAATATATATATATATATATATATATATATATATATATTTTCCTTTCTTATACTTCCTTGACTTAAAAATATCACTATTGGGGTTTCAGAGCAAATGGCTATGAGTGATATGTCATCTTTCTTGCATAATTTCAAATTGGTTAATAGAATGATTAAATCAAATCTCATTTCTACTACCTTCAGATAGTCCTTTCAAAATTGACTTTGAAAAATTTTAAACCAATTCCCATTGTTCTAAGATTTTTTTTTAATTATAAGTAACATGAAACAGGTTGTACTGTGGCCCTTTGGAAAGTTTGTAATTCTTTTGAAAATTCATCACAAACTTTGGCTATTGTTGGAGGAATGAATCTTTAGGTTGTTTAAATCAACTTCCCATTTATTACCAAACTTTATTAATAAAAACAATACAGTTTTCTTCACTCTACACTTTCTCTTTTTGTTCCATATTCATTGATTTATTTATTAATAAACTTGAGAAAATTAGTTACTCTTATAATACACATGTCACCTGAAAACAAGAAAGGCCCTCAGCATGTTGGGTGGACCCTTTGTGGAAGATTCATGGAAATATCTAGACAAGAGATAATACAGATAGATGGATAAAAATCGATTGTGAGGGAACACAAAACAAACTTCAATGAGATTACAGATATATTTGAGTATGTTTAGTTTCAAGTGAGAGTTCTCAGATAAATATAACATTCAGGAAAGTGAACTTTAGTTATACCAAATATAAGTTCAACAGAAGAAAGAATCTATTTTTGAAATGCTTGTAGGTTCCAATAAAGTCACTTAATATCACCTTTATTGTTTTCTTAAAGTATATTGAAAGCTGACCTCTACAGAAAATTTAGCATAACCTTATTTGAAGCACAGATTTAAAGAATTTAAATCTTCAATTTAATTAAAATCTTCAATTTAAAGATGTAGAGATTATTTTCTCCCATATCTAATGGCAACTGTGGAGTGATTCCCATCCCTATCCCCACTTATTCCAAAACATCAGGTTCTCACATCTTTAGGGATTATGCTGAGAAATGCAAATATACCCTGTTACAAAACCTACAACCCCTTCAAGCTCCCAGAAAGCAAATTAATCCATATGGTAGGTTACAACTAAAGAAAGAAAGGAGTGGGCTTATGAATTTGCCAATTTAAGTATGTGCTAGAGGCTCATATTAACAAAAGCCAAATGTGGTATTTTAAACTGTGAGAGAGATCGAGAGGAAGCCCTTTTTCTAATTATAACTATAATAGGTAAACTCACCATGAGGACAACAACCTACTTAATCTAGTCTGGTAATAACAGCCAATTAAGTTTGCATTAAGAAATGATTTCCACTATTGAGGATGGGAGGACTTTTAATTATGAATTGTTTGAAAACATTAAAGAAAGATGTTGAATCAAAGCCTTCAAGTATTAGCTTTCATGTGTGCTAACTAGTTCTGATCTTTCAAAAACCATCTCCTATCCTTAAATATCAAATCAATGAGACATAGAGTCAAATTGTTGTGTTAACTTGGATCTGGGAGATTAGCATCATGTGTTTATATTATTTCTTCCCATAGCTAGTTCATTATTTCTGATTAATTTTAATTAAGCCAACAAATAGGCTTTTATCTCTACTTTTCCAGTAGCTATTCTAAGCTCTCTAACATTTGTTTGAATTTAGTTTTAATAAATACCTCCTGCTTAACCCCTACAGCAACAATTTGAACCAATGTGTTTGTAATGAAGATGTAGTATAGAACTAAGACACAGGAATAAAATATCTTAAGTTTGTAATGTTTAAAGGTGTCTGCTTGGAAATTTTAATTCCACAGGCAGCTCTCATGAAACAAAAGATGAATAAACAACAGGCAATTTGAATCACTAAGATAAAAGGTGAAGTTTCTCAAATTAGTTACTGGATTTCCTTTGTAGACAAGTCCTTTAACATCACCTTGTACCAACATGGCCATTTTCAAAAGCACATATCAGATTCCAATGGTTGGTGCCAGGTTTTCTTAAGTCACATCTTCACTTATTTAGACTCAACAAGCAGTTTTCAATCATTTACTTTATTCCAGGAACTGGGACAAGTAGCTAGGTTGCTCAGTGTAAAGAATGCTGGATATAGTGTTAGGAAAACCTGATTTCAAATCTTTTTTTTTTCAGACACATTAACTGTGGTATCCTGGGCAAATCCCTTAACTTCTATCTGCTTGAGTTCCTCAGTTGTAAAATGGAGATAAATAGCAGTAACTATCTCACAGTATTGTTTATGAGAAACCACTAAGATAATATTTGTTTAAAAAAACAAAACAAAATAGTACTTAGCCCAGTGCCTGGCAAATAGTAAGCGCTATGTAAATGCTTATTTCCCTTATAAGTACTGGAAATAAAAACATAAGCAGAAAGAAAAATAAAACCTGTCTTCAAGGAGCTTAAATTCTAATGTGGAAAAACAACATAAAACTGAGCTGAAAGTAAAAGAAGAGGGAAAATGATGGAAGAGAAAGGCTAAGAAAGAGTCAGGATTTCATCCTAGAGAAGAATAAATATATGATTGACATTGGAACCATAATGAAATTTTGGAAAGGAACCATTAAATCAGAGAAAGAGCCTGCAAAAGTGGGGAGTATTTCCAATATCATCAGATTTGTTCAATTTCTGAGACCCAGAAAACTGGTTTCACTATAATCTTAAGGAGAGGTAGCAAATGAAATACATCTCTCTTCTGCTACAATTCAGTGTTTTAAAATTTACTTTGAAATAGAAAATATTCACTCTATATTTATGTTTTTCCCCTTTATCAACTAAAAATGTTTACTATCAATTAACACAGCTTGGTCCTTCAAAGATTTTCTTAAATTTGGGAATATAGTTTAACATAATGATCTGCAATTTATTCCCAAAAAATTTAGCCCACTTTTATGACTCATTGAATTCATTAGAACCAATGAAAATTAAAAAAAAAAAGACAAATTCATTACTCAGTCTCAATGAAAAGACATAGGATCCATAGGATCTCATAATTGGAAGGTACCTGGGATTTTATCTAGTATAACATGTTCTGGAATCAAGAATTTCCTCAATGACATTCCCAGATTCTAATTCTAGACTCCCAGACACTCTGAACTCATGATTTACCAGTGTAACACATTCTAATTTCAAAGAACTCTGATTATTAAGAATCATTTACTTCTATTGCATCTAAATCTATCTTTTTAGAACTATTTATTTGAAGATAGATATCTCCTCCCACCTCCCACCCCCATTTAAAGTCTTCTTCAGGCTGAACATCATGACCAGATTTTGTTGTTCCACAGATCCATATATAGAATTGTTCCTATTTACCCTGGTTGCCATCTAGACAGATTCTACTTAATCAATGTCTTTCCTAGAATATGTCTAGAACTAAACACAAAAATCCAGGCATGATATGATGTAAGTAGAGTACAGCAACATTATCAGTAATTTTCTATATTTTGAATCTTGCAACTCACAAATGAAGGTTAAAATTGCTTTAAATTTTTGATGGAAAAGTCACAATGTGGCCTAGCAATATAAAATAAGTATTTATTAAAGATCTACTATGTGCAAGCATAGTACCAGATATACGGAATATACAAAAATAACAAACAAAAAAGAAAAAGAAAATATAAAAAATAACAAACAAAAACTAAAATGCACACACCTTAGATGAGTTTGCATTCTATAAGGAAAACAACAGAGATACATTTGTGTGTATGTATACATATAAATACATATACATATATGTATATATCTATTTAGATGCAAAATAAATAAGGTAATAAGGGGCATAGAGGTATAAACAGTTACCCAGAAAGATAGTAGGAAGCAATATTTGATCTTTGCTCTGAGGGAAGCTATGGATTCTAAAACAAAGAAAGCACTCTGTGTACAAAACTATGGATAGAAGAGATGGAATGTCATTTGCGATTAGGTATTTGGGGGTGAGGGTGAAGGAAGTCAGTGACTACTCTAAGGTGGTAAATCTGAGTTTGAACATCCTTTAAGAAGGAGTCTATCTGAAAATTCTAACCCACATTTACTTTCTTCTCTTCAGAATTCAACTGATTAAAAATCTGGACAAACAATTTAGGATTTAGCTCTCTTCTTTCTTGTAAATTGTTCTTTTATGCTTACTTTAGTCATGTCTCCAACTAGACTGGCAACACCTTTAGTGTAAAAGTTATGCCTTATGCTTCTACTTTATAACATCTAAATAATCAGTCTGATTCCATAAAATCTGTGCTCCAATTGAATATCCAGTAAAATTTATTGTATCTACTCTATGTGTCAGGTACTGTGCTAAATGTCAGGGATACAATTATTAAAAAGAATGATAGTCCCTGCCCTTAAAGAGATTGCAATATAATGGGGGAGATTATATAAAAAATTACAAGAAAGCAGGGAAAAAAGAAGAAAGAGACAGTAAGGGATATCTTGTTCCTAGAATGAAATAGAACAACATAGCAGCAGAGTGGAGTGGATTGAGAGTCCAGTTTCTGCTCTCTATAAAGGAAGGCATTGGAAGGAGTTTGGTACTCTGCCCTCCAGCCTTCCAGCTCTCCATCCCTCCATCTTTCCAGCCCTCCAATTAGAGTGGGAAGGGAATGGAAGGAGGGAGGATATAACCTGACAGAGTGCTTAGAAGTAAGTGATATGTGAGAAGACTAAAAGGGTTCATGTTGTGAAGAGCTTTAAATACTAGACAGAGTTTTTATGATTGATTCTAGAGGCAATAGGAAGACACTTGGAGATTAGTTAGACCTGCATTTTAGGAAAAATCATTTTGGAAGCTGTGTAAATGGATGGAAATGAAGAGATACTTGAACCTGAGAGACTGAATGAGTGACTACAGAATTGGTGATAAGTCAAGGTTATAGGAACCTAAATAAAGAGGCAGCTGTATGACTAGAAAGGAATATATAAGAGAAATGAAAATTGATATTGGTGAACTGGAAAACCAGAATATTTAAAAGAACATAATCATAAGTGTTACAGATTCCTAGTACTGGAACAGCGGTTGAGTTGGAGAGGAAGAGTGTCTATTTTTGATAAAATTTTGAAACAAAAATTACCTGGGAACCATGAGAAGGATTTAAATAGGGTGAAATATCTGGTCAGAGTGAACTTTCAAAGAAGATAGAAAGAGCAGTGCCCAAAGAAATATAATCTGATATTGTCAATGCCTCCTTTAAGTGGGGATGTGGTATATATCAGGAGGATCAGGGATAAGAAAATGAGCTTACAGACTTGGAAAGAATGGTCAGAGATTGGGAAGCAGACCTGGATGAGGGTCAGAAGATAGAAGGAGCAAATATGGAAGAGATCTAAGGTGAATATAACTTATAAAACTTAAAAATATAAAAAAATGATGAAACAACTCAAATTCAGCTTGTACTCTACTAAAACTTCCAGACTTTTTCTAATGAAAATATGGGCATACATCTCCCATATTGTTCATAGAGAGAATCTAAGGCATTAGCTTCTTTTATGAACAACTTCTAACATTGATAATAAATAGATTATGCTGGGAAAATCACTAAACCCCCATTACCTAGTCCTTACCACTCTTGTGCCTTGGAATCAATTCACAGTGTTTATTCTAAGAAAAGGGTTTTAAAAAAAGGTAGGTTCTACAAAAACTAAAAAGCTATGTACACAGTGATGGTGAAGAAGACTATATCTTTTGTTTGGGGCCCAGCCTAGAAAGTGAAAGGTGTCCATCAGGGGATTTAGTTGATTTATAATTTTATTTCCTTTTGTTTTCTGTTAAATAAATACATTATACTGATGAATAAATATATTAAACATTTATACTAAGATATCTTACATCTATTTCTTTTGAATTAGACATATATTTCCATATCTTTATTTCAATCATGAACTATATCCAATCTGATACTATTTCTCCTTGCCCCTTCTCCTTTTTCTGGTACTCTCTCTCTAAAGCATTTCCCCACTAAAATTACAGTCTTGTTGCTCTAAAAATCCTCAATTAACTCTCAACTCCTTTCACTGAAAAGAGTTGGTTCATTGTTTTATTTGTTTGCCTGGTTTTCAGTCTATGGAAACATAAGAAAATTTTATATAGTGGATAGCGTATTTTCTTTGTCAAGGGAGGAAATATATACATTGTCTTAATCACAGCTTCTTGAAGCATTCATATATAATTTTATAATAAAAATAATGTGAGGGTATTGTCAAAAATATCAATATGAAATCAGTAGTTGTCACCTTATATTTGAATACTCTTATGCAAAGGAGAAGGAGGTCTGGGGCAGAAATGAAAAACTCATAACAACACTTAAAATCTGGAAGTATTATTTGAATTAATTATGTAAATTTTAAAAAT
This sequence comes from Monodelphis domestica, assembly GCF_027887165.1. NCBI lineage: Eukaryota > Metazoa > Chordata > Mammalia > Didelphimorphia > Didelphidae > Monodelphis > Monodelphis domestica. The sequence goes on along the minus strand of NC_077227.1, from coordinate 243,203,560 downwards.
AAACTTCAACATTATTAAGAAGTCCAATTCAATTAATAAAGCACAATTCTATTTTGAGTTTTGGGAGTTTTAGATCCAAAAATATCCAAAAATGAAGCAAATAAAGTTTTGATGATTTTCTTTTATCAAAGCCAATAGATTATATTGTTTGTTTGTTTTTTGCTACAAAGAAATTGATTAGAAGAGAAACGTCTTTCAAATATTCTTCTTCAGTAACTCCATTTCATTCTTTCCCTATCTTTATAAACAATTAATTCTGGCTACATGTAACTAACATTTATAAACCTATAAAAAAGGTACCTAAAAGTTTTGGTGGGTAATTTATGGGATGAATTGACTACTGGAGTCCTTAATCATTTATAGATGGGTTCCTAATCTGTCTGTTCAGTTTGTGTCTTCATGAAGCTATTCTCTTCCACACCTCTTATGTCATGCCATAACCCGTGGCTCGAAAGAAGACATTAGAATGTCAGCAGTCATGATTTAAATGAATTAATATGCTTTTACATATATTAAATTTGCAGCATAAAATCTGCAGGGGATGTATATGCTTTCAGAATCTTAAGTTAAATGTTAGGTCATTTATTTTTCTATCTCATTTGTCCTGCTGAATAGTTAGTAATATATTCCTTATCTTTTAACATTTCTTGCAGGCAACTTTTACAGTTCATGCACATTAAATAGCCTACTAAACTATTATTCACAATACTCTTGAATATAGTTCAAGTTTCCCTTCTGTCTTCCCAGCAGCTATTCAGTTTCTTGAACATGTCTGAGCTTGTTTGGATTTCTGCAGATAATTTCCCTTGAATTCAAAGTGAGTATTTTGAAGATCCAATATAGATAACCATACAATATTTTATGGGAAATTAATTTCTCATTTAATGTGTTGGATGGAACCTGATGGCATGTTTTAGGCATTGTCCCAATCCCAATAATGCACAGGAATCAGACTCAAAGACTGGCACTCAAGAACCTCAAATTCCTGCATTGGTATAGTTTGTGAGTGATTAGTGCTAATGTGAAAAATCTCATTTAGTGGCAGAGATATATGGAAACAAATGGCCAAATGCTTCTCAATTACTCATATCATATAAATATATATATATATATATATATATGTTCCATCCAAATATGCTACATTACAAAATACATATGCTCATCTTACACTAAAAATCATTATTTGTTTCAACTTATTCATGCTTAAGTTTTTCTTTTTTAATAAAAGATATGATAATGATATCAAAGTTCCTTCCTGAATCTTGTTCTAGTCATCTGGAGACTAGTCAGGATTTAAAAATGCTAGAATTTTGTCAGTTTGTCTGAGGGTGAGAGAAGAAAGACAATTCAAATGCTTTAGATTTTACTCAGAAAAAATAAAATATTTATTTTTATTTTATATGTTGCCATATACATGTAAGTAAATACATGAATGTATGTATATGTTGTGACACTCACACACATACAGGCATATATACTTGCCTATATATTGTCCAGCAATTCTTTTTATTAAGAATTATCTTTTGGTGCAGCTAGGAAGCTCAGTGGATGGATGGAGAGTCCAGGGCTAGGTATGGTTGGTCCTGGGTTCAAATGTGGCCTCAGACACTTCCCACATGTGTAATCCTGAGCAAATCGTTTAACCTCTATTTCCTAGACCTTAGAAGTTTTATGCCCCAGAACTGATATTTAATATCACTCTAAGAAAAAAAGGTAAGGAGTTAAAAAAGTATATCTACCATACAAATCACATCATCAAACAAGATGCAATACTAGCCATTTTCTTCAACCTTTACCAATTCCCAAACCTCTTTCCTAAATAGGAATTATGCACGAGATAAAGTACCTCCTACTGTCTCTATCAGAACATATTAGAACTGTCTCTATGGTAGTAGTAGTCTCTCAGTAACCGAGGATGAGGATTGTCTTTGTGCGTTTGCACAAAGACACTTGTGCGTGAAGGAGATTTAAGTGGAAAAGTTGATGCACAGAGACAGTCCCACTCTCTCCGCGTTGGAAGCCTGGGTCCATTGGCTGGAAAAGTCATTACACCTGGAGACTTCCTCAGTTGCATTGGATGGCCGTGTTGTCATTTGTGCTCCAACACGCTCTAAGCACTCCACAGTGCTTCACGAATTAGATCTGACAAGCATCTTAGAAGAAGGCATCCAGCAACCTCCCCTTTTTACAAATGGTGCTCTGTGACTCGGTGCAATAGCTTTGTTGAGCCTCAGTTTCCTCTATCAGTAAAATAGGAAAAATAATTATGAATGATTATTGTGAGGAAAGAACTTTGAAACCTTTCTCTTCAAACACACTGAGTTCAACTACATAAGGTCTAGTGCTTATGCCTGAGAATCCCACTTGCTGGTCGAAATCTAAAGCCACTCTGCCTTTTCCACTAATGGCTTCCATAAAACTCCCCAGAATTGCTTACCCCAATTCCAAATGAAGACTTACTTAGAAGTCTGGACCGCTGACAAAAGGACACAGAAGAACACTTCCACCTCTGGCCTATGGTAGAGAAAGGAGCCTCCTGTCACTTTTGAGTCTCCAGCACTTCCCCAAGTTAACTAACATTTCTCGGGGGGGGGGGGGGGGAAGGGGAAGAAGACAAAACTGTGATTGACAGCTGCTGGCTAATTCATGCCATTATAGCTTCATTTGGTTATGGAATGAATGATACCATGCAAAAAAAAAAATTACCCATGATCAAGAGTATTCCCTAAGGTGGCTGTATAATGTGAAACCTCAGGAAAGTGTCTTGGGGGTAATAACTAAGAGAGATTTTTCTTCAAGGACCCAAAGTTTCGTAGATAGGAAAACTCCCCAGCATATGAACAGAGACTACAGAATTATCGAACATAAGAGCTGAAAAGGAGTATCATTTGGTCCAGATCCCTCATTTTACATTTGGGGAAACCAAGGCTTGCAGAGATGAAGTGGTACACAATCTGTTAGCAGCAGAGCTGGGATTAGAATCCAAGTCTCACAACCCCCTCATGCTCTTTATGGACAAGGTTATCCTAAACGTCTTAGTGACGTCTTACGTTTTAACTGCTCTACCAGATTTAAACTGCACTAATACTTGGGGGATACCTTGTAATTTTGGCTTTAATAACAAGATAGAACTGGAGGGTTGGGGCAGTGGGAGTGGGAGTGCTGTCCTGCTTTGGCACGGAGTCATAAATTATAAGAATTGAGAATGTACAGCCGAAATCAACCTTAAGAGTTCATCTAGTCTGATCCCTTCTGTTTTAGAGATGAGGAAACTTAGTCCTAGGCAGATGTAATCAAAATGGTGGCACTCTATGCAAAGAGCGGCATAAACATAAGTAAACTCCTGTCTCAAAAACAGATATTGGTACTCTGCTCAGCCAATGAGACGATTACTATTCTATTGAGCGAGGACCAGGAACTACCTGAGCAGAAGAGTAAAGGTAGCAAGCCTTCTGAAACCCAAACTACTTCTTTCTGTTGAGAGTCAAAGACGATCCATTGCTAGCATGTCTTACAGAAATATGTTTTCTTTGAAAACCTGAGATCCCGTGTCTCCTCTACAAATCACTAAAAAATGGAGAGCCACTAGTGAGATTGCTTACAGCACAGTCAATCAGAATGGGACTTTAGAGGGAGGCTGGTTCAGGAGACAGAAGTTACAGGTATTCCCAATCAACTTTCTCTGAAGAGTTCTTTCAAGAGAAAAAAAATTATAATCATGACCCACATTTCTATAGAACTGTCTCTATAGGAACAACAAAAACCCTGATCAGGTAACGATCCAACGAACTAACAGCAGAGAAAGTTCATGGTCTATAAACAATAAGTAATTCAGTCAGCACTCTCTACCCCAGTCTAACATACTCCAACTGGTTTGGACAATCCAACTTCAACTCTGCCTCCTACTTTCATCCTAGTGACTTGGAAAACCAGGATAGAAGTTCGTCCTAAATGAGCCAAAGCATGTCAGTCTTCTTTGCTTCAAAAGAGCTCAGCTAAAAAAACAAACAAATAAAAAAAACCCCAAAACAATAAAAATCTTGGAAGCAAAGAGTTGCCTGTGCAATATGCTACTCCATTAAACTCAAATTAGAACTTTCCCCCAAAATCATTTAGGGTAGATTCCAATATTAGAGAAACATAAATTATTTAGCATGGGAGGTTTGAAGGGCAGGCCCCAGGGAATAATTTAGTGAGAGAAGATCAGAGAGGAAAGGAGAAGAGAGAAGGGGAGAGGAAGGGAGAGAAAGATGTTGGGGGAGAGGGAGAGAGAGAGAACTCACAGTGGCAGAATATATGGGGGGAAAGAGTGAAATCATCAAAGACCTCAAGATAAAAAAAAAAAACTCAGTTAAGTCTTTGAGCAACATGGAAGATATTAATAAGAAAATGGAATGTGGCCCTCAGATTGCCCACAGATATATATGGCAAAAGAAAATGAATCATTATCTAATGCAGTTGAAACCCCTTTGTATACTGATGAGAGCATTGAACCACAGCACAATGTCATTTAATGGTTTAAAAGGAAAATGAGAATTGAAAGTAATTTTCATGGTCTGTAAAACAAATAATTGGCAGAATAGAAAAAAAAATGAACATACAAAAAACAAATACACAGTGGAAATAATTACCAGAGAAACAAAAGAAAGAATAACTGCTTAGGAATTGAAATACATAGAAGCTAAGAACAATCTGGAAGAATAAAAGAAAAAGTAATAATAGCAAAAGAAAATATGTTTATATACACAGAACATATTGATATAAATGATAGTATGTTGTGAAATAATTTAAGTGGAATACCAGTTCCAAAGCCCATTGGTATAGCACTCTCTTTTCATTGGTAGAGATGAATGCCCTGCCCTACCTGAGCAGTAGGACAGAATTGGAGAAAGTGAGAGATTTCTTTAGTCTTCCTCAAATTTTCTTAAAGTGCTCTTCAAGCTTTAAGTTACTGACTTTGGACCCTTCTACTTTCAGAAACAAGAGAGAAAATGGCAACCTGACTTCAGGTTGCCGAAGAAAATAAATGATTCTGGAAAGACAAGGAAAGAATTGGCACCTTTTTCTGCCTAGAAATGGCATCACATCCCTATCTCTATCTTCCTCTTATGAAGACATTGGGAAATTTCTCCTTTTGCAAGACTTGTGATTCTCTCTCTGTCTCTATCTCTGCCTTTCTCTTTCTCTTAGTTGAGCTGTTATCTCATTCCGATGGAAAACTTCCTTCACTTTGTATAGTCTAGTATGCATGCTCCTTGAATATATTCTATTTCCATTTTTGTTACATTTTAAATAAATGGATAGATTTTTTTTAGCTAATTGCCAAAGCACTGAATTTTGTGGAAAAGGATTTAAGGCTTACGTGGAACTTTTCATACTACTAATAAAAGCTATCTGAATTCAGCTTGAACCTGAAAACCATAATCCTTAAACTAATTAATATTTATGAGAATCTTGCCCAGTCATTTTAGCTGAATCCAATTCTTAATGAACCAATTTCTTTTTTGGAGAAAGATACTGGAATCACTTGTCATTTCCTTCTACAGCTCATTTTACAGATGAGAAAACTGAGGTAAGTAGTATTAAATGACTTGTCCATACTTATAGCAAGTAAATGTCAGAGGCAGGATTTGAAATCAAGTCTTCCTGACTGGAGGCCTGGTATTCTATCCATTGCACAATCTCATTGCCTTGTATGAGGGAGTAGATGTATTTAACACTAGCATGATAGCTCTTCTTCTGAGTAAAGTAGAATGGCAATTTCTAGCACTAGGCATCCTGTTTTTTCTCTTGGTAGAAAGTGGTCTCTCTTGCAGAAGAGATTAGGGAGAAGAGACTACAAATGTCAATTCTACCTCCCTTCAAGCTATGCAACGACATCCACATGCTTCATGTTGGGTATGGATCTGGCAACACATGGAGGAGCTCAGCATAAGGATTATGAGGATATTAGAAGAGAATATGACTTGCTAAAAATATGAAAAACATAATGCAAAGAATGATATAAGATTATTTATTTCTTCTGAATGCATAAAACAGTGCAAATGGACATGGAGAAGAATTTTCATGGTAAATGGCCAAAAAAAATCATCAGAGGATTGCCAAAGGTTAATAGTATATTTAATCAGAGACCTAGGAAAGTTTTTAGTATGAAAGAATACATTTTCTATCACCTGAAAGAAATGGCATTCCTAAAGGCAAGACACAACAGAAAAAGGAATATAAGGTTCAAAATCTACAAGGCAGTAGCGTATCGGTTGTTTAGAAGAATAATATCAAACTAGGCTACTATAAAGCTTTAATATTTTGATGAATTCCTAGGCTAAAGAAAGATTAAATATAAATGAAATAAGTCAATGAGCAGAAATCTAGAATTGATGCTAAGAGAAAGATAAATAATGAGAGAAGAGAAAAACACTTTTTATAAAGAGAAATGATCAATTTCTTAAAAACAAAAACTAGAGAACAAAATAAGTTGAATAAGTCAAGAAAAATATATATTATGTGGCATATTAATCTGAAAAAAATAGGATATGCAATCATGTCATAACCCCCCCCCCCAGTTGCATACATTTTGGGATGTGTTCCCCCATGTCAAAGATATGTGATTTTTACCTTCAAACTGACATGTATATACATTTTGTTCATGTTGTTATATGTTTATTTTTCATGCCTCCATTCAAATTTCCCAAAAAAAAAAGAACTCTCTATTTATCATTTTACTGAAATAGTAGCTGAATATCAACTCAGAGACTGGATATACTTACTGAGAATGCATGCAATATTTCATTTGAAAGGTTCATTTTGAACTTTGTTAGCGTTTTATTACCTGATTTGATTTACATACTGAAATTGCTATACCTTATGGACAAGAAATTTCTCTGTTAGGAATAGGGTTATAACTTTGAAAAAGAAAAAAAGGAAACACACATTTACAGATTGGCATTTGCTAGTTGTTTTGAGTTCAGATGACCTTTTAAATATGTGCTTAGAAGGATTTACAAAGTGCCAAATCCTGAAATGATAAGAACAATAGTTTCATGGTCTCCCACACATCTTATATCAAGATTCCAGGCCAGAAGTTATGGGCTTTTTACTTCAGACACCTGGGTTAACACTTAATTATCTCCTCATTGAAGAGAAAGGGAAGGTTATCATGATAACTGATGGGAAAAGTCAACTAAAAGAATTAATTCAGTGAAAAGCAGGCTTGTAGGCTTTAGACTCCTTCCAGTGATTGTGACTGTTGGCTTGGTAACTTAGATCTTCATTTCCATGAGGGTTAGAAGCTTCTTTAGTTAAGAGTGCCAGCAGCAGGGTTAACACAAGAAGCACTGGAATTTAGGAATACCTTAAGGGTCCAAGCTAAATCAATTAATGCAGAACACTTATATTTTCCTTTTATAAATCAGAGAAAATTATAAAAGTATGAAAATTTTCAGATAAAAATAAAACAATAATACATTTTTAATTGTTGGAAATCTTTTGTCCTTCTGGTACTAATAAAAAATGGCAGAGTATTATGCTACTGGATGCCAATGCCAAGAAGGAGAAAATTAAGGTTAAGAAAAGTGGAAGAATAGAGTAGGAAAATAAAAACATATGGACAATATAAAAAGAGAAATAGGAGAACAGGAAAGGTCCGAAGTGATAGAACACCAGCAACCAACAATATTAGAATAAATTGAATATACCTGTTACAAATTTAAGTACAATTCTCATATTTTATCCCCAAACCCATCTATGTTGGGTCTCATTTATCTCCTAATTAGTGATATATTTGAAAGTTTAACACCTTTCAAATAACATTTGAGACTTTTAATAAAACAATACACCCAAACAAATTGTCCAGATTAATAGCTTCCTTGGTGGCAACAATTAAGAGAGTTTGTATTTCAGGATGCAGTGTGGAATATTGAAAAGAGAAATGGATTTGGAATAGGGGAATGTAATTTCAATATCAGCACTCTGACCCTAGTTGTGTTAACTTGGAATCTATAGCTTCTCTGGGCTGTAGTTTTCTCCAAGGAGGCTGAAGGAATAAAGAGAATGATAAACCTACATGTCCCCTACAGTCCTTTCTGGCTTTAAGATTTAAAAGTAGATTCAAACATCGACGTCTTTCTGAAGCCAGATAGGAGGATAAATGTTCTTAGAAACCAAGAAAAGTTCAAGAAATAATTGTATTCATCAAACATCTATTAAGAACCAAATGTCTTCAGCCATTGTATAGGAATACTGTTTAAAAATGAAGTAGGATATTATCTGAACGAAAGCATTCCCTCTTATGGGAGGAAAAAAGAACTTTTCCAATTTTTTATTTTAAGTTCTCTTAAACATGTTTTAGGGTCAAATAATTAGGAACATTCAATCAATCAAGATTGTCTCACTAAATGTTGTTATTCAGTACTGTCTGACTTTTTGTGACTACATTTGGGTTTTTTTTTTATCCCTAACTTCTATCTTAGAATCAATACTGTATATTGAACTACTGAATCTTTAAATGGTGTATTTCTAATTCTTTGACTTGTCCTCCTATTCCAATATGTTTTCCTGAATATCAAAGGCCAGTGATTAATGACTAAGCATTGTTATCACATTAATATTAAGACTTTTCATTTTTTATTATAAATTTTAATTTTATTCCATATCAGTAGAATTTTAAAAAAATATTCATTTTCTGATATTTTGCAATATATGTTCTATCTCTCCCTCCCACCCCTTTCTTTTCTCCAAGAAAGCAGGTAATATGATATAGGTTCTGCATATATTATATTATATATTTCCATATTTCTCATGTTGCAAAAGAAGACACATATTGCTTACACTGGAGAAGAAATCATAGAGTAAATAAGGAAAAAAGTTTCAATTTGTATTCAGATTCCATCTGTTCTTTCTATAATAGTGTCTTGCCTTTTTAATCATTAGTCTTTTAGAGTTGTACTGGATCCTTGCCTTGTTGATAATAGTTAAGTCGTTCACAGTTGATCATCACATATTATTGTTGCTACTGTGTACAACATTCTCCTGATCCTGCTCACTTCACTTTGTATCATTACATCTATGTCTTTCCAAGATTTTTTGTGAGCATCTTGTTGGTCATTTCTTATGGTACAATATTGCTCCATCACAAGCATGTAACACAACTTGTTCAGCCATTCCCCAACTGATGGACAACACTTTGGTTCCAGTTCTTTACCACACAGAAAGAGCTAATAAAATATTGTGTACAAGTAGATTCTTTTCCCTTACAATTAATTTCTTTGGAATACAGACCTAGTAGTGGAATTACTGGGGGAAAGAATATACACAGTTTGATGGCCTTGTTGACATGATTCCAGATTGTTCTCTAGAATAGTTGTATCAGTTTGAAAGTTCACTAGCAGGGTATTAGGTTCCTTACTTCTACACATTCCCTATAATATTTACCATCTTCTGATTTTGCCATGTTAGCCAGTCTGATGGATATAAAGTGGTATATCAAAGTTGTTTAATTTGTTTTTCTTATCAATAATGATTTGGAGCACTTTTTCATGACAATAGATAGGTTCCCTTTGAAGTGGGAAATATATTGTTTTATTATAAATTTGACTTAGTTCTCTACATATTGCTTTTGTTTATGCAGAAACTTCAAATTTTAAGTAGTCAAAGTGATCTATTTTATATATTGAAATGTTCTTTAGGTCTTGTTTTAATCTTAATTCTTCCCTTATCCATAGGTCTCATAGGAAGACTATCTTGTGCTCCCCTAGTTTATTTATAATATCACATTTATTTTTAAATTATGATTCCATTTTGAATTTACCTTGGTATATGGTATAAGGTGTTAGTTTATGCCTGATTTCTCCCATACTATGTTAAGTTTTTCCAGCAGAACATGGGGAGTTCTCCCAAAAACTTCAATTTTGGGGTTTATTAAAAACACTAGGTTTTTATGGTCATTTATCATTGCATGTTGATTACCTAACCTATTTCATCGGTTCTTCACTCTATTTCTTAGATAGCACCAGATTGTTTTGATATTTTCTGTTTTATAATTTGGTTTAAAATCCAGTACAGCTAAGTCATCTCCATTCATATTTTTACATTAATTTTTTTGACATTTTAGGTTTTTTGTCTTCTAGGTAGATTTTGTAATTAGTTTTTCTAGGTCCATGAAATATTTTTTGGGAGATTGATTGTTATGGTATTGAATAAATACATTGCCTTGGGAAGCATTTTCCTTTTTATTAGATTTGTTCAGCCTACCCACGAGCAATGAATGTTTTTTCCAGTTGTTTAGCTCTGACATAATTTGTAGTTGTGATAATGGAATCCCTGCATTTTTCTTGGTATATAAATTCCATGTTTTTTATATTGTCTATAGTTACTTTAAATGGAATTTCTATTTCCATCTTTTGCTGTTAGACTTTATTTATTATGGTGAATTGTTAATGATTTTTGTGGGTATATTTAATATCCTACAACTTTGCAATAGTTGTTAATTGTTTCAATTAGTTTTTTGGTTGATTCTCCAGGATTTTCTAGGAATAGTCATACCTTCTACAAAGAATGATTGCATTATTTATTCATTGACAATCACAATGTCTTTAATTTCTTCTCTTATCACTATAGCTAGCATTTGTTGCACGATATTGCATAGTAGTGTTGATAATAGTCATTTTTTATTTGACTTCCTTAACTTATTGAGAAAGCTTCTAGTTTATCCCCATTAGGGATAATGCTTGGTGATGGTTTTAGACAGATGCTATTTATTATTATGAGTAATGTTCCATTTGTTCTAATGTTCTCTAGTGGGAGGGGGGTTAATAGTGATGGGTGTTGTATTTTGTTAAAAGGTTTTTCTGCTTCCATTGAGAAAATCATATGGTTTCTCTTGATTTTGTGATAGCTTTCCTAATATTTGGACCATCCTTATAGTCCTGGTATAATACCTACCTAGTTTTAGTATATGATTTTTGTGATATATTGCTGTAATCTTCTTGCTGATATTTTATTTAAAATATTTGCATTGATATTCATTACAGGTATTGGTCTATAGTTTTCTTTCTCTGTTCTTTCACGTTTAGACATAAAAACTATATTTGTGTCATAAAAGGAATTTGGTAGAGTTCCTTTCTCAACTGTTTTTCTGAAGTTTATATAATAATAGCATGAACTGTTCTTTAAATGTTTGGTAGAATTAACCTGTGAATAAATCTGTCCTTGTGTATTTTTTTTTCTTGGAGAATTCACTGATGGATCATTCAGTTGTGTTGTTGTTTTTTCTGATATGAAATTGTTTAATTATTCTATTCATTCTCTTAATCTGGACAGTTTGTATTTCTTTAAATATCATCCATTTAATTTAGATCGTTAGGTTTTTTTGGCATAAAATTGGGCAAAATAACTTCTAATAATTGCTTTAATTTATTCTTTATTGCTTTTAATCTTGTCCCTTCCATTGTTTGCTTCTTCTTTTTTTATCATATTAATCAATGGTATATTTTATTGATTTTTTCATAAAACTTATCCTTTTTATTTTTTAGGTTAATGGTTTTCTAAATTTCAGTTTCATTAATATTTCCTTTGATTTTCAGATTTCTAATTTGGTATTTAATAGAGTTTTTAATTTGTTCTTTTTCTAATTTTTTAGATGTATACCCAATTCATTTCTCTATTCTTTCTCTGTTTTGATGTAAGCACTTAGTAATATAAATTGTCCCCTAAGTATTGCTTTGACTTCATCTTTAAAAAGTTTGGAATGTTATATCCTAATTGAAATTCTCTTTAATGAAAGTTTTATTGTTTCTATAATTTGTTCATTGACCCACTCATCTTTATCTTAAGTTAGTTTAGTTTCCTATTAATTTTTAGTCTTCCCCCCAACAATTTTGTTCAGTGTAATTTTCATAGTATTATGATCGAAAAAGAATGCATTTAATATTTCTACTTTCATGCATTTGGTTGTGAGGCTTTTATGTTCAATTATATGATTGATTTTTGTAAAGGTTCCATCTACTGCTAAGAAAAGCAATTATTACTTTCAATTCCCAGTCAGTTTTCTATAGAGGTCTCTCAGGTCTTAACTTTTCCAAAATTCTTTTCAATTCCTTAATTTCTTTCTTATTTATGTTTTGGTTTGATTTATTTATTTCTAAGAGAGGGAGGTTAATGTCCCTTACTAATATGTTTTTATTATCTATTTCCTTTTGTAACTTATATAGTTTGTCTCTTAGAAATTTGGATGTTATGGTATTCTGGACATATATATTTAATATTCATATTGTTTCTTCATCTATGCTTCTTTTTTTATCAATATATAATTTCCTTCCTCATCTCTTTTAATTAGATCAATTTTCACTTTTGCTTTGTCTTAATTCATAATTGCTAAGCAGAGTATATTTTGTCACAAACATTTACCTTTACTCTGTGTATATCTCCCTGCTTTAAATGAGCTTCATATAGAGAGAATATAGTGGAATTCTGGATTTTAATCCACTCCGCTATCCTTTTCCATTTTATGGGTGAATTCATTTCATTTACATTCAGAGGTATTATTACTGTGTGTTTTGCTTCATTTTATTTCCCTTGTTTAACTTTTTCTGTCTTTTCTGATAGCCTTTCCCTGTTAACAAATGTTTTGCTTGTTTATTCACCAGCCCTTTTATTTGTCCCCACACATACCCTTTTCCTCCCCCTTTTTACTTCCCTATTGAGTAAGATAGATTTCTATACCTGAGGGTGGATTTGATTTCCATTTTGTGGTATTTCTGATGAGAGTAAAGTTCATGTATTGTTTGCTACCTTCCTGTCTTTCTTTCAACTTAATTTATTTTTACATGCCTCCTCATGTGAGGTAATTTGCTTCCAAATTTCTCTCCTTTCCTTTTCCAGTGTATTATTCTTTCTTGTCCCAGATTTTTAAAATATCATCCCAATATATTCAATTTATGCTCTGCCCTCTCTATATATATGTTTTATTCATTGTAATAATAATGATAAAGTTCTTAAATATCTTCAGTGCCTTATATCTCCTAAATCTTTCTGTCCTCATCAATTAGGTTTTACAAAAGGATATTTATTAAGAAGATAATAGCAACATCAATAATGTGTGATGATCAGCTGTGAATGACTTAACTCTTATTGACAAGGCAATGATCCAGTATAACTCTAAAAATGTAATGACAAAAAAAGGATATTTCTGCCAAAGAAGGAACAGAGTTCAATAGCAAATTGAAAGATGGCATCCTATACTGTATTTCCTCCATGAATTTTTGTATATTGTAAGCAATATGTATCTTCTTTCACAACATGACTAGCATGGAAATGTGTATTATGTGATAGTAAATGTACAGCCTATATCAAATTACCTGTCTTCTTGGGGAAAGGGGAGAAGTAGGACATCGAGAGAGAAAATATAATGAGAAATATCATAAAATGAATATAAAAATTTGTATTGATATGTCATTTGGAAAAAAATAAAAATTTAGTGAAAGGAGATAATAGCAAGAAGAAATGTACATCATACTCACTTCTAAGCGAAGTAATGAACAAGTTGCTCTCTACTGCCTTTTTTTAATATCAGGCTACTCTGGGTCAAAAGTTCAGTTAGTGCCTGCTTTACTCCTCATCAGTCTTGACTGTCAACAGATGTCATATGGACATCTGTGATAGACCTTTGTTATCCTAATCTTTTGACCTTTGGAAACTGATAAAATTGTAATCTAGGCCATTCTATCTCCAATACTCTTTCATCTAAGGTAGAAAAGAATAGGTGTAATAGGGACAGAAGCAACAATAGGGACATATGCACATAGAATCATGTTATCAGAACAAATAGAGAATAGTTTACTGGACATAATTTTCTTTTTCACTTCTAGGAGCTTACAATAGTCCTTGCCTCTTCACTCAAATGGAGTCATATAGAAAAGAGAACAAAATTGAATCATTGGGGACTTTTGAAAGCAGGCTCAGTTCTGTCTTAAAAGTTCAATGAGAAGCTTTTCTTTACCATGTGGTAAGTGATCTTGAAACAGTCACAAAAGATCACATGCAGTATTGCTTCAGTTGAAATTAAGTATAAATGCTTATAAGGGCCAGGTTTTTTTATTGCCTATTCCCGCTATTACACAAAAAATAGATATATACACAAGTTAATTAGGAACATGGTGTGGAAATGGTTACCACATAGGGAAATTTGGAAATATTTTTTGTTGTTGAAGCTGATTCTGTAGCTGAGTTTTGAAGAAAACATTTTAAAAGGCAGATGTGAAGAATAGAGCATTCCAAGCCTGAGAACAGCCAGAGCACTGAGACATTCCATACAGAGTCACATGTGAAGAGCAGCAAGAAAGACAATCTGACTGGAGCAGTGTAGAAAGTTGAAATGACCCACCTATGAATATTAGAAGTTTAGAACTTGAAGGTACCTTAGTGGTTATCTGCTTCAATCTTAACATTTTATTTTTTTATTTAATTTTTAAACCCTTACTTTCTCTCCTACAACCAATAATCAGTATTAGTTCCAAATCAGAAGAGTAAAATGGGCTAGGCAATTTGACTTAAGTGTCTTACACAAGGTCACATAGACAAGAAGTGTCTGATGCCAGAATTGAACCAAGGACCACCTGGTCTTCCATCTACTGAGTCTCCCAGCTACCTCCAATTCCTGCATTTTAGAGATGATGAGACTGAGGACCAAAGATATAAAATGAGCATTGTGGCACCATATAGTGTCAGAAGTAGGGTTTAAAACCAAGTCTTTTGACTCCCTATCATGGATTAACTCTACAATACCTTCATTTTAGAAAGTAGATGAACAAATGCATGAAGGAGAGAGGCATTTCTCTAAAAGTACTATCTTGTTATTGTTGAATATAGAGAAATAGCTAGATGATGATGATGATGATGATGATGATGATGATGATGATGTGATAGGTTGATCATGATAGGAAATATAGGTAGACATCAATACATTAAAGATCTATGATTTTATCAATTTGGGAGTTTCAAGCTGAAGACTTCTTCATTAATGCCTTAATTGTTAAGCCCTAGAGAGTAAATTGAGTCACATAGCATCAAGGTAAGTTCCCTAGGTTGAAACAATTAGGGAAGTAATTTGTGAACCTAGATCTTTCCAACTCTAATTCCAGTCTATCTATCTCTAATACTCTACAGCGTCTCTTGATAGGTGGATATTTTCCACTTGGTTGTATTTGGTCTTACATATATTTGGGACTATATTTGGGATTTTATTAGTGAAAAAATTGCCATTTCCTTTTATAGGTCATTTTACATATAAAAAAACTTAGGCATACAGAATTGTGACTTGTCCATGGTCATAGCTAGTAAGAATTTGAGGCCAGATTTGAATTTATAAAGATAATGAGTCTTTCTTACTGCAAACTGTGTACTCTATTCACTGTGCAACCTATCTGCCATGATAAATTGACACATTCTGATACTTTAAATTTGGAACTCTGTTTCTTTGGGGAAGGGGAGGAAGTGATAGTAAAAATAAATATGAGTGACAAACAAGGTGATCACAACAACAAAAACCTGGAAAGACATATGAAGGGATACAAAGTAAAGTGAGGAGAACTTGCAATATGCATTATTGTATGTAGTCATAGCAACAATGTACGATGATTGGTTATGAATGATTTAAGTCTTATCAACAAAGCAAGAATCCAGGATAACTCCAACAGACATATGAGAAAAAAGGTTATCCATTGCCATAAAAAGAACTGAGGGAGTCTGAGTGCAGATCGAAGGATACCATTCTTCATCTTATTTCCTACATGAATTTTTCTTTAGTGTTAATCAATATATATCTTCTTTCACAATTAGACAAACATGCAAATATGTATTGTACAATAACAAATGTACAACCTATGTTGTATTATCTTCTTTCTTGAGGGGTGAGTGATTGGATGGAGAGAGAAAACATGAATTTCAAAATGTAAGAAAATGGGGGCAGATGGGTAGCTCAGTAGATTGAGAGTTGGGCCTAGAGATGGGAGGTCCTAGGTCCAAATCTGGTCTCAGACACTTCTCAGCTTTGTGACTTTGTCAAGTCACTTAACCCCCATTGCCTAGCCCTTACTACTCTTCTGCCTTGGAACCAATACACAGTATTGATTCTAAGATGGAAGGTGAGGGTTTATAAAAAAAAAGTCAGAGAACAATTATTAAAAATTATGTAGACATCCTAATGCAAACACCAACAACATGGAAATTGGTTCTGATCAAGGACAAATGTAATACCCAATGAAACTGAGGGAAGTGGGGGTAGGGGAAAGAGGGAAATAATGTGATTCTTGTAACCAAGGAATAATGTTCTAAATTGACCAAATAAATTAATTTTAAAAATAAAAAATAAAAATAAATAAAATAAAATTTAAAATTATGTAGACATATAAAAAGTGACTATGGAAATATTTGGGGAAATTTTGAACATAGAGGAAGCAAATGTCAAGTAATGAAATAATGGGTGTGTCTTAA
The DNA here is from genome assembly GCF_027887165.1 of Monodelphis domestica. Classification (NCBI taxonomy): domain Eukaryota; kingdom Metazoa; phylum Chordata; class Mammalia; order Didelphimorphia; family Didelphidae; genus Monodelphis; species Monodelphis domestica. The sequence continues at coordinate 243,187,075 of NC_077227.1, read as the reverse complement.
TCCAGGTAAAAGTTTGGAATAAAAGGTTCATTGACTAATTTTCCTCATTAGTTATTTATAGTGCTGAGTGCTGTTTCCTGTCCTCTTGTGAAATACAGCTCTAAGATCTTTCCTTCTTATAGTAAATTCTGAAGAAATACAACCCCCCATTGACACCCAGAAAAGTTGTAAATGCTGCACAATGGTTTAGGAAATGGAACAATTGCAACACAACTGATTTGTTTCTCAAGAGATTTATTTGGGAATTGACACTGCTGTTTATCCAGTGGCGACAAGTCCAGGCAGAGAGATTCTCCTCACCTTCTCCAGGGAACTTATTTTATTTAATCTTTTACAATTGCAGTGCTGGGCATTTCCTACAGATTAATGATCACCTGGGAGGAGTTGCACTTTGGTCCATTAACTCCAGCCAGTCATTAATTCCCATGAAATGTTCTGCACTGAGGTTGTTATTGCTATTATGAGCTGAAAATGAAAAGAATATGTAGTAGGTGGATGGATGCCCTCCAGTCACCCCCTACCCATATACAAATGATGCAGATTCAATTTGTATGCATGAGTTATTTGAAGAAAAGGAATCCTTCAAATAAAATCACATCCTATTGTTAAAGTTCTATCTTTATCATCCTGCCTTTCTCACATCTAAGCAATGATGATATCTGAATATTAGTAGGTTAAATGACAGATTTAAGAGTTGAAGGCCTCCAACTGAATTAAAAGGCCTTGACCTATCTAAGAAAAGTCAGTCTGATGTTTATGACTACAGCTACCAACAACAGATTTAAAAATCTTAATTTTTTTTCTATTCTCACAGACTGCTACAATCACAGCTTTTGATACAATACAGGAGATTCTTAAACTAATACAATTCATAAATACATCATTTAATGTTCAAAAACAGCTAATTGCATGTGAATCAACAGATATATAATTAATATATAACATCAGTATGAGAAACACATAGATATAACCATAGTTTCTTTATCATTCTACTACCTTTAAATAGCTATAGCATTCCTCATCATTCTTATTTACTCAATCCTCTCCTGAATCCAATCCATCCTTCGCATAGCTATCAAGGTGAAGTTCAGTTTCGGTCTTGTCACTTCTCTGCTTAGGAAACTCCAGTGACTTCCTGTCACTTCTAAGATCAAATAAATGCCAAATCTGTAATTTGTCTTTTACAGCCTATCACAGTCCAATTCCAACCCGTCTTTCCAAGCTTACTATACATTACTGATCTTTGTACATACTGTAATCCAGGAAAATTGCCTTTCTTTCTGATCTTCTCAAATGATACTACATTTCCTATCTCCATTTCTTTGCACAGGCTGTCCTCATCCTCTACTTGGACTGCATTTCCTCTTTACATAAAGCTCTTACAATCCATTTATCCTTTCAAAGCTCAACTCAAACATTATGTCCTAACACAGCTTATTTTTCCCTTATTTCCCTAGCTACAAGTACTTTTGACATCATTTTTTAACTTTGTATTTCTTAATTTTTTTGTATTATCTAATACCTGAGAAAGTAATGTCCAACTAGTCTATTACCTTTGCCTAGAAAACCCCATGGACAACATTGTCAATGTGACATAATTCATGGGGGAAATGAGACAGGGAGTTACCTGGGTATTTTAATGTAACAAATGAATAAATGTATTTAAATTGGAAAAAAAAAACAGATAAGTTGCAGCTGGTGCAACAGCTAGATGGTACAGTAGATGTAGCACTAGGCTTGGAGTCAGGAGGAACTGGATTCAACTCTGGTCTGAGACATTTCCCATCCATGTGACCTTGGGCAAGTCACTTTACCCCATTTGCCTAGCCCTTCACTTTCTGTCTTAGAGTTGTTAGTAAGACAGAAAGTAAGAGTTAAAAAAAATAAAGATAAACCAGATCTTAGAATGCATCATTAGAGAGAATTTCCATACAGAAAATTCACTTTACTAATGAAAACACAGATCATAGAAGAAATATAAAAGTCATGAGTATGATGGAGAAGTTTGTCATTTCTCATTTATATTTGTCTTGTTAGCCAACATGTGTGCATGTGTGAACTATGCCTTCACTGATGCATATGAGCAAGAGATGAACTTTGAAAAGCTGATTGATATTTTTTCCAGCCTTCAAGACACAAGACCATTTCTAGATTTTCTTCAGACCAATATCTAAAATGTAGTAGGGAACCAAGGCATTTGCATACCTAACTTTTAAGAAAAGAAATGTATTATTCTTTAAAGTATACACATAGAGAAAAAAAAAACAAACAAAAACAAAAACCATCTTCCTGAGAATGGATTTTGTTAATTAAACATAGATCAATAGAACTTCTGTAGCTATAGCTCCATATTTCCAAGTCTACCCTGGCCATGAACAGGTTAGGAATAACCGCACTCAGAGTCACAAAATCTATTGCTTAAGTGATGATCTTGGAGAGGCAGAGGGAAAATTTAACCTGTTACAAATTATGACTCCTTTTGATTGGCATCTGAATGACTTGATAAACCTAGAATAATATTTTGGACCCTATTAGGCTTCTGTATAGAAGAGAAGTTTGTAAAAATAAAAATAGTTTCCTTTTCAGGCCAATACATTAACCTATTATTTATCAACCACTTGCATAATATTGCTGGTTAGTTTATGGGAAAGTTTTCCAAACTAATAGATACGAGAGTAGAAATCAAAACTTATTTATGTGAGGAGGTTGGAAGGAAAGTTCTGAAGTTTAATTTGTTATGAAGAAGTCTGTGAAGAAACAACTGAAGAGAGGAATTCTGGGTCTCAGGGGAGGGAGTACCTACAAGAGGGAGAAGAACAACAAAAGGAAAAGTAGAACTGATAATAAAAGAAACTATGCCTATTTCATATTTTTGCCTCAGGCTTATCATTGCCCTTCATCCCCCCCCCCATTCTTCAGCAAAATGCAAATAAGGCATGCAGAAGCCAGTTGTCTCTATTTAGATGAGTTCATGCCCACCTGAAATCTGAGCCCCTTCTTCATGGAGTAAGAGGTGGGCAGGGGTGAATATCTGAGTTGAATATAAAATATCATTTAAATTCAATAAGGCAATGATGGTGGAAAATGTCATTGTTTCTCTATGTGTAAAATCCTTTTGATATTGCGGGCATATAATTTCAAATATTTAAATAGATTCCTGGAAGGTAATTCTCACTATTCCTGTTCAATCTCCTTTGTTAAATCATCAGCTATATGATACCTCAAAGCAGTAAGTGTGTACCCCAAGATGCAGACTCATAGAAATTGAATTGAGAGATAACGATCAATCACCCAAGTGCAAATATCAATAATATGGAAATAGGTCTTGACCAAAGATACATGTAAAACCCAGTAGAATTGTGCGTTGGATATGGGAGGGGGTTGTGAGGAAGAAAGGTAAAGAACATGATTTTTGTAATCCTGGAAAAAAGCTCTAAATTAATCAATAAAATAAAATAAAATAAACAGGAAAAACAGAGATAATGATCAAGGGAAGCAAAAAGAAGAAAAAAATTAAACTGGAGGAGAGGACAGTTGATTCAACAGAGTCAATTTCTCTAGATGACATATAGGTAGCACAGTGTATAGAATGATAAACCTACAGTCAGAAAATCAGATGTTTAATTCTAGACTCAGACATTTATTAGCTGCATTAACTTTAGGCAAGTTGCTTTACCTCTATTTACCTCAGTTTCCTGACCTATGAAATGGAGACAATAAGAGCACCTGCTTTCAAAGATTGCTTAATAGACCATATGAGATAATATTAGTTAAATGTTTTGTATGATGCCTGTCACATAGTAGGTGCAATATAAATGTTAGTTATTAGTATTTATTAGTATTATATTCTATAATCAACAAAGCTATAAACAGAAACAAGCAATTAAATTGGGCAATTATGACTTATATTTCTTATGAGTATTTCTTGGCATGAGGACTTGTCAAGACTCTTTCAGAGTTGCTTATCTAACTCTGATGTCCACTTGGCATTCAAATCTCACATATGTCTCTAAGAAGCTGTAGCATGCACAGCAGGCACATCCTGGCTAACTAGGCAACTAGGAGATGGACTAAATTAGATTGAGGGTAACTGATGAACTACAAATTCATTAGTAATTTAGGAGGGTGTTTACTCCACATTCCCCTGTGGAAGGTGAAGATGAGAACAATTTGTTTCAACACCTATAAGCTTAGAGCTTGGTCAGACAATGAAGAGACTAAGGTCATCAACTGTATTCTAGGCCATCACCAAACATCCTGAAGTTTGTCTTGTCATTGAACTTTAATGACTATGAAAGAAAAAGGATTACTAATGCCAATAACCAACACTTGGGATGTCCTATTTTCTTTCTTCTCCCTCTTTTGTTTTCTCAGTGAGATTGTGGATATAAGTACAGATTTGGGCTTTGGGGACCCTTCTAAATTATTTGTGTGACCATAAGACACTAAACACTAAATTCCAGAAGAACCACAAATCCCACCTCCCCACAGAAAATTACCATGGGACATGTTTTCTGCTCCATGTCCCTTTCTCTTTTTTCTTAGCACTTTTAAAAACAAATGAATTTTTCATATAAATAAAAATTTTAAAGTGTGTAAAAATAAAAGGTTACCAAAACATTTCTTTAGATGAGTTTAGGAATAAAAAATGAGTCTCCTAAATTTAATCCATCAATAAATAATTACTGTGTAGTCAGAAAATCTTTTTTTTCTGATTCTTCCTTCCTTTATGATTACATCATTAACAATGCATTCCCCTCTTCCTCCATCTTTGTTTCCTTATCTCTAAAATAGGGACTTTGATTAGATAGTCTCAAAGGTAGAGTTCTTATACTTTGAGACTACATACTCTATGGCCAGTTCCCCACCCCCCACCCCCTGGGCACTATGTGAATCAAAAAAGAAGTATAAGATCTGGACTCTTCCTCCTAAGGAAACTTTCAGTCTAGTTAGGCAGGTAAGTCACAAACGATTTATATCATTAGAGAATCTAGCACTATAGCCATAAGATGTAATATTAAAAATAATGATCAATATAGCAACCCAATTTGGGGCAGCTAGGTGGCACCATGGATAGAGCACTGCTCCTGGAGTCAGGAAAATCTGAATTCAAATCTATCCTCAGATAATTACCAACTATCTGACCCTGTGCAAGTCACAACTCTGTTTGCCTCAATTTCTTCATCTGTAAAATGAACTGGGGAAGGAAACAGCAAGCCACTGATTTTTCAAGCCACTGTCTTTGCCAAGAAAACCCCCATGGGGTCTCAGAGTCAGACACAACTGAAACAACTAAACAACACTAGCATCTCAATGACTCTTACTTTATCCTCATCTTTAGTTTTTCTTTTCCATTGCCATCACCAAGTACATTGACACTATATAACAAATTTTTGCTTGATATTAAACATATTCTAGGGAAAACTTCAGTTTTCCAGTTTTAATTACTATCTCCAATTGCATTCCTTCTGTTTCTTGACAGTTTTTTCGTTACATAGTATGAATTGCCATAATGAAGTCAACCTGGCTGGTGAGAACTCTAATTTTCTTTCAGAATTACTGGAATATATTAATATGTATACAGTTCTTGCTCTTACACACACACACACACACACACCTCTTTGAAAATATCACACTACTGAATAGAGCTATAATTGTTGTAAATGAATCCTTGATTTGGATTAAAACTCCACTTGCTGTATGCCAAGTTCAAGTTCCAACACTGGGGTTGATAAAAGAGTACCCCCCTGCCAGGCATGGAGTCATACTCTCCAGATGAACAAACAGAGCTGTCTAGGGGAAACTGGTTGTTGGAAACTGAAAGCAGACTGCAAAACACAGATGGTTAGATTACTGTCCAAGAGGAAGGACAATTGTCCATTGATACTGCCCCAGTAGTCTACAGAGCCTGATTTTGTTTGTTTAAACTGCACCCAGAAGCTTAGACAATGAGTTTATATTTATGCATTTTAAATAATTAGACTGGACAATGTTCCCAAAATGAGTCTAGAAGTGCTGTATTATAGGCCAACTCATCCCATCTTTTTGATGTCCACCTACTTTCTCTTTTGAAAGCCAGGCAATGCTGGGAATCATTAAAATGGTTCATGACCTCACTTTAAAGAAGAAAATTTCAAAGGGATGAAAGTATGGCATTTCTTTTTATTCCTAGAATTCCAGAATGTTGGAGTAGAAAGAGTTTTTGAGATTATGTTATCCAAATTCCCATATTTTACAGTTGGGGAAACTGAGGACCAGATGCACATCTAGCTCAAGGTTAAGAGAGGGGAAACCTATTTCCTTGATAGATATATGACAAGAACTTTTTTTGAATCTCCATTGAAATAACTAATAATTTAAACTCAGTTATCCTTTTTCTAGTAATACTAATATAGAATGCCAACAACACTGCTTCATCAATTGTTAATATTAATATTGTACTTAAATATTTCTAAGTGCTTTACACAAATTATTTTTTTCTTCTCACAGTTCTGTTAGATGCTAAAAATAAAATTAGCTCTATTTTATTAGTTAATTAATAGAAGGCTGACAGAAAATAAGTGACTTGGCCAGATTCACAAAGCTAGTGTTAGAGATAGGCTTCATGTTTTCTTGGATTCAGTATAGTTCTCCAATCTACAAAACTCCATTCCATATAAAAATGTCTCCTTAGGGACCTTTAGAAAGAGGATGTCCTTGAAGAAAATATTTTATTTTGTTATTTTTTTTTCATTTTAAAGGCAGGTTAATTCTTAGAGTTTACAATTTTACCAACTTTATTTTAAAAGAGGAAAAGATACACTTTACATGGTAGTCCTTTCTGGTGCCTCTTATATAAGTCATTGGTGGGAGGGAAGTCAATCAGACAAGCACTAGTTCACTGTGACTTTCTAGGATGTCTAAATAGTCTGTCAATTATGTTTATCATAAAATGTAGTCTATATTAAATAATTATGAAATAAAGAAGATTCTTTAGTTTGATTTTCTATCTGTCTTTTGACTCCCCTTCTCCCCCCCCCCCACCAAAATGATGAAACAGGTGACATTGCATGGGACACTGTGTTTATAATATGTAGAGTTTAATGTCAACCATTTTAGGAAGGAAAAATAAGTCCAAACTGTAGAGGGTAGATAGATGAGTCCCAAGATACTAGCTTGGGAGGTTGTATCTTTAAGAGATAATGTGGGTAAGTACAAAGGTAAGTATTCTCTATTGAATGCAGTAAATGTTCAATGAATTTTTTAACATTTATTTTAAATTTTGAATTTTTGAGGTGTAAATCCTCTCCTTTACTACATCCTTTTCCCTTCTATTGAGAAGTCAAGATATATAAAACACATTAGACATGTGAAGGCATGTAAATATATTTTCATATTTGCCATTAAAAAAACAAGAAAAATTAAGAAAAAATTAAAAAGAGATATTCATCAATCCATAGATAGCATTTTTAACTGAGTCCTTTGGAATTTTCATCAATTATTATATTGATTGAAATAGCTAAATCTTTCAGAGTTGATCATCCTTACAACATTACTGGTACTGTGTATAATGTTCTCTTGATTTTATTCACTGCATTTTACATTATTTCATAGAACTCTTCCTAGATTTTTCTGAACCCATCTTCTTCATTATTTCTTTTAATATAAGAATAATCCAATACAATCATATGCCACAATGTGTTCAGTCTCAAATTATGGGCATCCACTCAATTTTCAATTGTTTACCAACACAAGAAGTGTTATAAACATTTTTGCACATATTAGTCCTATTTCTTTTTCTTTGATCTCTTTGGGATTCATATCTAGTAATAGTTCTGCTGGAACAAAGGATATTTATAGTTTATAGTATTTCTTGGAGAGTTACAAATTGTTCTCCAGAATGATTAGATCAGTCTACAACTCCATCAACAATTTATTAATATATATGTTTTTCCTTATCCCTTCCAGTAATTCTGATTTTCTTTTACTATCATGTTAACCAAACTGAGAAATGTGAGGTGGTACCTCGGAGTTGTTTTAATTTGAATTTATCTAATTATTAGTGATTTAGAGCATTTTTTCATCTATCCAGAGCTTTGATTTCTGCCTATTCACATCTTTTAATTATTTATCATTAGGAGAGTGGCTCTTGTTTTTAGGTTCTGTTCCCTATACATTTGAAAAATTAGGCATTTCTCAGAGAAATTTGCTCTAATTTTTTCTTCAGTTTTTCTTCTTTCCTTCTCATTTTTGCACATTTGTTTTGCTTATGGAAAACCTTTTTAATTTATTGTAATCAAAATAGTATATTTTACTTCTGATGAGGCTCTGTTTTTTGTTTGGTCTTAAAATATGATTTTAACAATAAGATCTAAGAGGTAAATTGCATGTTCCCCTACTTTACTTATGAAATTACTTTTAACTTTAAAACATGTATATATTTTGACCTTATCTTGGTATACATTGTAAGATTTTGATCTATTCCTGATTTCTGTCAAACATCTTTCTAGTTTTCCTAGAAATTTTTGTCTAATAGTGAGTACTTGTATATACAAATATATCTGTAGAAAATAGTTGATGATATTTCATTTTGACTTTCTCATGAAAGCTTGTTATCTGACTGACTGGCAATGGATGAATGATCTCAATCTCTTTCAAGATGGAAACATTTATGATTATAGCAATTTGCTGAAAAAATATGAAATTATCTGAAGGTCTAGAATTAAGAAGAGGGATTATATTAGTTTTACTTTATCTCAAAAGGCAAAGTGAGAACCAGTAAGTGCAAATGGCAAAAAGTCAAATTCAGCCTTGATATGAAGAAAAACAAATCCTGATAACAAGTGCTATCTGAAATTGGAATGCATTGCCTGCTGTCTGAGGTAGTGGGTTCTCTGTAAATTTCAGGTAAATATTGGAAGAATATTTGTTCACCACTATGAAAAGAGTAAAGTTATTTTTCAAATATTATTTGGAATAGTTTAGCAAGGGAAGATAAAAGTAGCAAGAGCATTATTGACAAGCCTGAATTCCAAGAGCCACTGGGTCAGGATTCTAAGCTGTTGAAAGGAGCAGGTTTCCAATTGTCAGCCTGGAGCTGAAAGTGAAGCCTCAAAAGTGAAGATCTGATCTCTCCTGTACTCTCCTGGATAGCTTGCAAGCAGTCTCTTTGAATACCATCAAACAAGAGTGAGAGGAAATTATCCATACCCTCTGGTGGACAGAGTGGAAACTTAGAGGAACCTCTCTTTCCTGGGACATCTGAGGACTGGATTCCTGTACCTGACCCACCAAGGACTCTCTGTGTGTGAGAAATCTGGTTCCCTTTTGGACTTACCCTTAGTAAACTTAGGTATTTAGTTTAGGGTAGTTAGATAGTGGATTTAATACCTGGGATAAGTCAGATGCAAACCCTTTCCCTTATCCTTCCTTACCTTTCCCTTTGTTAACAAATTCATTTTATTTATATGTGATTCTTCTCTTGTGTATAACCTTCCTTTCCCCTTCCTTAAAAATCATAATTACAATAGATAACTTTGAAGATCCTTCCAACTCTAAGAATCTATGATTTTGAAAAACATCCACCTATATATTATACAATTCACTTTCTGGTCTTGTCTCAGTGTTAGGGTTATTCATTCATATGAACATGGGAATCTATCATAGTACTAAAATACAATCTTAATTATTCAAGAACTGTAGCATGTCCATTAGGAGACAGGGTGAAGGTAGGCATGAATCTTTCCTAGAATAATCCTTGAAACTAAAGATTCCATTTTATCATAAACAAAATTGATTAATTTAATTTATTTCTGAAAAAAAATTCATAATTTATAATTTCATAATTTTCCAGTATAGTCTTTTAAAATGTAAAAGAAGGATATTTAGTAGAACCAGGTTTTAAATATAAAGCAGTAATTATCAAAACTCTCTGGCACTAGCTATGAAATAGAAAGTAAATCAATGAAGCAGAATAGACATATAACAAATTGTTGTAAAAGATTATAGTAACCTTTTGTTTGCAAAAGTTAAGATTCAAGTTGCTTTGGGATAATAATTCATTACTTGACAAATTTTTTTAGAGAAACTAGAAAGAACATTGGAAGAAACTAGACATAGACCAATTTCCTATACCATTTACCAAGATAAGATCAAAATAGATACATGACCTACATACAAGTGTAGATATTAAAAGCAAATTAGAAGAACAGAACATATTACCCATCAGGTTTATGAATGCTTTCTGAATAAACAAGAGATAGGAAGCACTGAGACATAAAATGAAAAATTTTGAATATATTAAATTAAAAAGTTATTGTGTGGAGAAATATACCGAAGATTAGAAGGAAAGTGTTAACATTGGGGTACAATTAATAGAAAGTTTCTTGTATAGAGGGTTCATATCTAAAATATATAAGGAATTTTGTCAAATGTATAAGAACTCTCCAATTGATAAATGGACAAAAAATAGGAAGAGATGGTTTTTAGGTAAAGAAATCAAAGTTATATATGACAATATGAAAAATATTCTAAATCATTATTAATCAGAGAAATGTGAATTAAAACAACACCAACATATCTCATATCTATCCCATTGGTTATATTGATAAAAAGGCAGAATGACAAATGCCGGAGACAATGTGAGAAAAAAGAGAAAGATTGGGATAAATTATTTTCACAAGGAAGTACACAAGAGTCAATAAAGTGGAGATGACAAAGGGCAATGAATGCCTCAACCTTACTCTTATTGAAATTGGTCAAAGTAGGAATAATATCCAGATTGAGTTAGGCTATTGAAACCTATATTATCCTATAGGGAAGTAAGAAAGGGAGGGAGAATAACAAAATGGGGGATGGACAAAAAAGAGAGTGAGCTGGGGCAATCAGTAGTCTGAAACTAAACATTTGTTAACAAGGAAAGAATAAAGAGAGAAGAAGAAAGATAAACAGGGAGGGGAAAAGATGGAGAGGAACACATAATAATCATAACTGTGAATTTGAAAAAATAACAGTGGATTAAAAAATCCCACATCCTGTTATAAGAAATAGCAGGAAGATATGCATAGAATAAAGGTAAAGGGTTGGATTAGAATCTATTATGCTTCAGCTAAAGTTAAAAAGGTTTTTTTATATATTAAAGTTAAATGAAACATAATTATTGCAAATTGGTCAAAGGAACAATGAAAACTGATTTTATTAAAAGAGGTAAGGAAGGATATTTCATCTTGATAAAAGGAACCGTAGAGAACTAAGTGATATCAATATTAAACTTATTTGTACAAAATGGCACAATATAAAGTTTCCTGTAGAAGTTACATAAATCAAAATAGGAAATAGACAATAAAACTACATTAGTATGGGGCATTAACCTTCCCTTCTCAAAATTAGATAAATGAAACAAAAAATAGACAAGAAGAAATTAAAGAGGTGTATAGAATTTAAGCAAAGTTAAATTTGTTAGATATCTGGAGAAGATTGACTGGGAATACGAAGGAATATGTACTTTGTTCTCAAGAGTACATGAAAAATGAATCTATAATAGGTTCAGAAAAATCTATCTACAATGAACCTAAAAGCCTCAAAACCAAATGCATAAAATTAGAAGTATTAAGTGCCTTTGTTTATGACCAAAATGTAAAAATTATACTTAAACAAGGGCTGCAGAAAAATAAAAGACTGAAAATTAATTGAAAACTAAAGAACTTTTTGCTAAAGAATGAGTGGGTAAAAATCAAATAATAAAAACAACAATTTCATTAGAGTGAATAAAAATAAGGAGCTAACATAAGAAAATTTTGGGGATGCAGTCAAATAAGTATTTAAGGGAAATTGACATCACTAAAAATTTACCAATAAAAAAGAGAAAGAGCATATCAATGAATTGGGCGTGCAACTAAAAAAAATGGAAAAAGAGCCAATTTGGAACTGTGCTGAATACTACTATGAGGTCTGTATCTCAAAGAGATGAAAAATAGAGGAAAAGAGCCCACCTGTACACAAATTTTTATAACAGCTCTTTATGTGGTGGCAAAGGAAAATGGAGGGGAATGCCTGAATGAGTTGTGGCATATGCTTGTAATGGAATATACTATTTTGGCATAAGAAATGACAAACAAGTTGATCACAAAAAGATTTGGAAAGGTACATATGAAGTGATGAAAAGTGAAGTGAGCAGAACCAAGAGAAGGCTGTATGCAGTAACAGCAATAATATACAATGATAAATTGTGAATAATTTATGCAAAGGAAAAGACTTTCAAGTGCCAAAGAAAGAACTGAAGGAATATGGATGTATGTTGAAGCATACCATTATTCACTTTATTTCATTCATAAATTTTCCTCTAGTATAAGCAATATATGTCCTCTTTCACAATTTGACATATGTGGAAATGTGAATTGCCATAATAGGATTTGCATAGCCTATATCACATTATCTGTCATCTTGAGGAACTGAGATTTTGTGGAGAGCAGGAAATAACATGGATTACAAAATGTCAGAGACTGATTATTTAAATTGCATCTATATGTAATATGGAAAATACAGTATTTATAATACCTACATATGTATATTAAAATGGAAATTAATCTGTTAAATGCTCTTTGACTTTGTTAGTGGTGATCCCTTTGTTCTGAAATGTTCCAAAATAATTGTACCATCCATTTTTAATTAACTGAAACATATTAAAAAAAAACTAAATGTACTTAAGAAATGAAAATAAAGAGACATCTCATTTTAATTAACATTGTATATGGTAAATTCTATTTTATTAAAAAATTATTATTATTATTATTATGAAAAAATCAAACAAACAATAAAAGAAAAATATGAGAAAAATTGGCAACTTTAAATCTAAAAGTATTTTGAAAGGACAAATTTTGGCAATTTATTAGATACACACATATGTATAAACATATAAATACACACATTTATTATATACCCAAATACACAAAAACAATAGAACAGATAAAAAGAAAAGAAAAGAATTGCTCGGGAATATAGACTTGAGAGGTGACTGGTGAAACAAAGATTTTGTAAGATTCCTGGTGAAAACAGTATCAGACTTGTCCATAAATGATATTCAGATACTTACCAGAAAAAGTATGGAGTGAGAAGAAGCAAAACTGGTTACAAACAATATAAAAGGGAAAAAAATTAACTAAGATTTAAAGGAAGAGAACAAGCAATGATTGCAATCTGTCTCCTGGCATTTTATGCAACTTTGTCTCTTACAGCTTAGTTATACATTCTTTGGCTAAAATAATTTATATTTATTTGTTAGTTCAATCCAGGGAAAACACATAGAAGAAAGCAGTATGGTCCCACATAAAGGGAATTTGTGCATTATAGTTATTGTTCACCTTCCCCAATATTGATGCATTGTTATGAAACGAGTCCATTTATTGTCCTCGGTCATTAAGCTGATATGGATAGAGTCAATGTCAATACTGAAATTCAGAACTTTATAATATCTCACCTATGCCTTTGTGTATAGAGTAATAAAATGATAGATAGATCTTTCACAAAAGCAGGTGGCTATTTGTCATTAATCCAGTCACTGTTTGTTAGCTTCAAGCAAATTATAGACTATTTTCAGTTTTTACTATGGTACTTGCACCAGTGCATTGATAAAAATTAAAAGCTTAAATATAAATGTGAGAATGTACAGCATATAGTAAAAAAGCTCCAAATGGGAAGCTGGTATTTTAAAAGGAAATTATAAAGTATAATAACAATAATAATAAGCTAAACATTTGAATAAATAGTTCAATACAGGTTTAAAGAAATAGAGATGCAACAGAGCCAACCAAGTAGATGAACTCAGAATCATTTTATCCCTCAGTATTTACATGTTTTATCCTTAACCTTTCTCTTCTATACCTGCAACCTAAAACCTCTTCTAAACCTAGCTTTTAATCATTCAATTGACATTGTCATCTCCCAAATTATCAGAGATAAAATTTGAACTTGGGTCTTTCTACTTCCAAATCCACAATACTGCCTACTAGACCCCAAACTGATTCAGAATCAGGCTCCAATTTCCAGTGTCATCCTCAATTCCTTATTCCTATTCAATCTTGTATCCAATCAAATGCCAAATATTGACATTTCTGCCTTTACAACATTTCTTGCATGCACCTCTTCTCTTACATATTCACTTTCTTCAGCTCAATCTCTACTTTGACACTACTACCATTGTGAAATAGACCTTAATCACACCTGACTAGACTATCTCAATAGCCTATTGGTGGGTCTTTCTGCTTCAATTCTCTCTCCAGCTAATTCATACTCCACTCAGCTATTAAACTTTCTAAATCTCAGATGCAATCTTCTCATTCCCTACTCAGTAATTTTCACTGATTCTATTATCTGGAGAATCAAATACAAAATCTTCTTTTTGGCTTTTAAAACCCATCATTACTTGATCCCTTCTTACTTCTCTGGGTTTCATATACCTCACTCCCCTTTCGGTACTTTGTGATCCAATGACACTATCCTTAATATTCCTTGCACATGCTACATTTATAGACTTAAGGTTTTTTTTCACTGACTATTTCCCCATTCTCATCCGCCTCACATAATTTCCTTGGTTTCTTTAAAGTCTTAGCTAAAGTTTCACTTTCTAAAAGAAGCTTTTCGCAAATCTAACATGTAGTACCTGTCTCTGAGATTACCCTATTTTATCTTGTTTATTTCTTGTTTGTGCATAGTTAGTTCCCAATATAGGTTGCTAAGTAGCACAGTAGAATAGAATACTAGGTCTGGAATCAGGAAGACTTACATTTAAATCCAACCTCAGATACTTATGAGATATGTGACTCTAGGCAAGACACTTCATCCTTTTTGTCTCCATTTCCTCGTCTGTAAAGTGAATTGAGAAAGACATGGCCAATAACTCCGGTATTTTTGCCAAGAAAATCCCAAATTAGTTTTCAAAGAGTTGGACACTACTGAACAACAGCAAACATAGTTGGTTCACAAATTAGACTGTCAACTGCTTAGGAACATGAGCAGATTATTTTTACTGTTATATTATTTTATTTTCCACGTCTCTATGTATCCCTAAGGGTTTGCACATTTCCTAGTATAAAATAGGTGATTAATAAATTCCGGGTGACTGATACATTTGACCCTTATCATCTCACAGTATTATAATAATCTTTGTCATTTCCTTTAACAATTTCCCTTCCACTCCCTTGCTTATTTAACTATACTAGCATAGTTTTGACTATGTTTCTAACTCCTTATCCCTGGTCTCCCTGACTAAACTACATTGACTTTCTTTTACTTTCAGGATCAAAAATAAACTTCTCTATATAAGTTTCTTTGTAACTTATCCTCTTCCTGTCTTTCCAGGCTACCCTTAAAAGAAAATGTTGGTTCAAGCTCCATCCTATTCAAAATATGATACTCAAGAATAATAGAAAAGAATTTATTAGCACACCAAGGCAACTTGAAGTTGGGATTCAGCCTCCTGCTGAATTTGGTTTTTATATTCAGGAATAAAGAAATTCAGATATAAAGATTGGTTATTGGTTGTTGTCCTTACTTGAAAAGGACCAAGTTAGATTTAAGTGAGGCAGAGCTGGCAAACTCATTAGTCAGTCTTTCAGGGTACCAAAGTCCAGTGGCAAGACAAAATTCAAGAAGCAGCAAATGACATTGGTTTTTTGATGTCTAACCAAGCATTAAGTACTTCTTAATTCCTGTTTCCACCTTTAGTCTTCATCGCTTTTGGAACAAATTATTCTCATCTGCCCCTTCTACAGTGGGATGTCCTTCATATGCCTGGGATGAATACCCCTCTAACTCACCAAAAGTTTGAGGATTGTTGATTAACCTCAACTTGGTTTAGCCCACTAGCCTGGATGGTTTACTGGGATATGGCTGTTGAGCCTGCCCCATATTCTGGGAACCACAGGTAAGAGCTAGGTGACAGGTGGACACCAAAGGAGTATGAAAAGCTATGAATAGGAATCAGGAAGCACTTACACTAAAAATACTAGTCTTCCCTGAACACCCTGTATATCCCTGGGCAGCTAGCTGTCACAGAGGATAGAGCACAGGGTCTCAAGTTAAGAAGTCTCAACTTCCTGAGTTGAAATCAAGTCAGACACTAGTTGTGTGACTCTGGCAGAGTCACTTAACCCTGTTTGCCCCAATTTCCTCATCCATAAATTAATTGGAGAAGGAAGTAGCAAAGCGTTTCAGTATCTTTGCAAGAAAACCCCAAATGGAGTCATGAAGAATTGAACATGATGAACAACTAACAACAATCAAGAGTATAATCAAATGACTGATAGAAGCCTTTAAAATTCTAGCTAATAATATTTCAACTCTGTATTTATGTTATTTCTCAATATTTCATGAATCTGTTAGCATTCTCTCATCATTCTTTGGGCTGATGGAAATAAAGATGAGATTACACCTCTACTACAGAGATGAGATAAGTCCTCTGAAGATGAGACAATTTCTGAGGGGATGGGACTAATCCTCAGGAGATGGTATTCATCTTAAATGGACTACCCTTTCCTGCAGACTTTCAGAGAACCTTATCCAAATCGTCAAGTAAGGTTAAATTAAAGTAAAAAAAAAAAGCAGACTAAATTCTGCTCCGGTGAGTGACTTTACATTCTTCTTATACCTTATTTTATTCCAGAACACTGTACTATGCAGCACCACTATCCTCTGAGTCACCTAGACTCACAACCTAAAAATCATGCTTAATTCTTTGCTATCTCTGCTCCAAATCCCCTTATCAAGCTGTTGCCAAGGCCTGATGATTTCACCCTTGGGACATCTCTCCAGTACTGCCACTTTCTCTCTTCTGACATTGCCAATCACTCTAATGCCGACCCTTATCATCTAACACCTGGATTGTTATAATCCTTTTGGTGGGTCTCCCTGTCTTTTTTCTCTCAAGATCATCTTCCTTTCATCCATCTAAGCTGTCTTTCTAAAGCAGAGGTCTGACCATATTATTCTCACACTCAATAAATTGTTGTTCAGTTGATTGAGGCATGCCTGACTCTTTGTGACCCTATTTGGGAGTTTTCTTGTAAAACAGTTTGCCATTTCCTTTTTCAGCTCATTTTACAGGTAAAGAATTGGAACAAACAATTTTAAGTGACTTGCCTAGGGTCACACAACTAGTAAGTGTGTGAAACAAGATTTGATTTCAGGAAAATAAATCTTCCTGGATCCAGACCTAGAATTCTATTCATTATGCCACTTGGCTGCTCATAATATAACAATAAATATACTATATGATCTATCAAATACAGTATCTTTCATTTACCTTTCAAAGAGCTTTATAACTTAACTACTTCCTACAAATCTATAGTCTTCTTAAAATTTATACTTATACCATCTCCTCACCACATATTCTTTAATATTCCTATTCTTGAACAGGCATTCTTCTAGCATACAGGGTTTTTCTTGAGTTGTTTCTCATGTCTCCCTTATCATATCTACCTATTGATTTCTCTGGCTTTCTGCAAGTCTCTAAAAAAATCCAACCTTTTAAAGAAAGACTTTCCTACTATCCTTTAAGACATAGATCAAATCCCATTTCTGCATGTGCTTTTCTTCCCCCACCTGCCCTTTACTAGTAACTATGGTTAACTTAGAAAATAATTTTAAAGAAAAATATGTCTTAAAATAAGAGAAATTTATTGAAAGGGATAATTTAGACATACATGTGAGGACTCAGTCCTCCCAGTAGTATAGAAACCATCTGCTGAGGAGGCTGTGAGGAGGCTGGAAGCACAAGCAAGAAAGGGATGATGAACTCCTGATCAGTTCCTGAAGAGGGTGGAATGTGCATGTAGGAGAAGAGACAAAGGGCTCATTGGCAGAGCAGATATTCAAAGAGGTATGTCTGAACATCTTAGAGTTCCTTCTTTAGAATATCTGGTTAGACACTATCTGGAATGGGTTGGAATGGTCTTATCAAGGTTTCTAGGTGTTCTGGAATAGAAGCCATGGGCTTCTACTGCTGGACTCAGCAGGAATTCCTGAAAATCAAACTTTTTTAAACTTCCACAGTTATGTAATTTTATATTTTAAATATCTCTAGTTAACACTATCCCAGTTCTCTAAAATCATCTCCAATTTACCCTTTACCTAATTAATAATACCTTGGTACCTCCTTTAAAATCTCTAATTTTTTTTTCAGGGCAAGGACACTTCCCCCCTCCCCTCCCTTTGTATCCTCTTTTCTTTATATGGGTCAAAATCTAATATATCAGAAATCAGTCTCTTGTATTACTTAAATAGCTTCCATTTACATCTTCCATTTAAATAGCTTTTTTGTAGAGGACTATACTATGTCTCAGGGCAGTCATTATATCATTGAACAATTTTATTTATTAGGAAATTTTTTCCTGATTTCAAACTTCAGTTTATTTCTTTGAAAGTCCCAACTAGCACTATTGGTTCTGCTCTCTGGTACCAAACCAACAATTTGTATTCTGCTTTCCTGTCTTCAAATATTTGAACAGTTATTAGATCCCCCATTCTTCTCTTCTCCAGATTGTGATTGAAACCAAACAAGCATTCCAGGTTTCCAGCAGATGTCAACTAATATACAGACTATTGTGTGAGTAAAGAAACAAGAAGGGCCAACCAGTTTCCCCTAAAATCATGTAATTCTTTAAATTATACTCTTAGAACCCAGTTCCTTTGTTTCTGGAAAAATGCAAAGACCTTACATTTACTGAACACTTTAAGCTTTCAAAGCAATTTTCTTATATAAATTCTAGAGAAGTCATTTTTAAACAATTGTGTGTGTGCCATTATCCACAGTTTATTGGATCGGTATATGAGGCATAGCAAGGCTGAACACCTAGGCCAGAGTTCCACAGCTAGTAAGTATCATATCTCGTACTCTCTTAAAGTCTTCTTACCTCAAGATAACTGATCCTACCCAAATACATGGTGGGCCACTTGTCTTTAACACATATTTCATTATGGCTTATTAGAGATTGTCTTTACTAAAAAATAACTTTCTTACTTTTTGTAGTCCAAAGTCTCCCATGACAACAACAAGACTGAATCACTATTTCATGGTTCTATATTTGTTAAGGGAGGATTTGAAAAGGCTAAAATTTATTTTAATAATAATAAATATTATTATAATTATAATTTGCATATCAGTTTCTATGTGCCAGACACTGTGCTTAGTACTTTTAAATTATCTCAGTAGATCATTACAACAAGTCTGGGAGGCATGTACTATTATTATCTCCATTTTATAGATAAAGAATTTGAGGCAAACAGAGGTTCATTAAATTGCCCAGCCCAGGATTATTCAGCTAATAAGTAGCTGGATTTAAACTCAATTATCTAACAAGTTTGAGAAAGGAGAGGATTCTCCTTTGATATAATTGGCAATTAGATTAGTTCTTCCTGTTTTTTTTTCCAGGTGATTGGTTACTGATTTGTGAGAAGAGCTTTCATGATTTTATGTAGCTTTGCAAAGTTAAAACTATTGAAAAAAATAGCTAGCGTGTTTAAGCTTCTCAGAATTAACAACACTGGACTGTTTAATAGTGGAACTTTTAAACTTAATTGAATGCATAAAATGTTCTAGGAATACCCTAGAAGAAAGGGATGGCTTGATTTCCTACTTTATGTTATTCATCCCCTCCATCATTATTACTATTATCATTACTGACATCATTCTATTTGAAATTTGGCTACCCAGAGAGCAATAAATCTTTAATTTGAGAAGATCCTTTGGAAGGAGGCATAAAAAATTTTTAGGGAATTTATTGGAACAAGCATAAAGTGAAAACTATTTTAAAATACAGGAGAAAAGTTTTATTATTGAGCTGAGGGGCTGGGGGGGGGGTAAAGAGGAACAAAAATTGGCCCCAGGAAGGCAGAGAAACATCATAAATCACACAAGATAGCTGTGTGCTTTTATCCCTGGATCCAGATGGTCCTCAGAAAGAATAACAATGTGTAACAATTTCAGCATTATTTTACACAGCAACAGGAGTGGAACTGGAGGGCCTGGGAATTCCTTATAGTTGCCAAATGACATCAGTTATGAATCTCTAACTCTGTCTTACAATGTCCTTCCTGCAGACCCCACCACCAAAAAAAAAAGAATAGAAAAAAAGAAAGAAAATATTTTAAAGGACTATGAAATTCTGTTTTTAAAAGACCTATTTCAAATTTGTCCAGGAGAAACTATATTTTGAAGTTCAAGACTAAACAACATTGATTCTGATACATTCTCCAGGAATCTAACAACCCAATAATCTTTGTAGCAACTTTGCCAAATAGACTGTTGTCTTTATACATGCAGGAAACTTACCTTATTTGTATTTATTCATCCAGTTTAGTGTTATTCATGATTTGTTGTAAAATATCAGAAACTCTAACTATAAACTAAGTTTACTAGATTTTATTTTGAGGAACATGACATATACTTTATACTTTTTCTCCCAAAAGATTTGGTTTAAAAGATGTCACAACTATGACTCAAAGTGAAGATAGTCCAGTAACCTATTGAGTCAATGGACAACTTGCATGATGAGTTGGAATTAACATAATGTTGAGAGAACTCAGAGAGAGAACTCAGCATATTAGGTAGAATAACTCTGGAAAATTGACAGGAAGACATAAACAGTAGTTCAAACAATGTAACAAAAACCTATCCTGATGACTTTAGACCTATCCAAATATCAAAGTAGTTTAAATTTTTCATTTAAAAATTATACATTTCCAATTTGGTTTTTAGACTTTGACTTTTGGTGTGGATGCTTGTGTATGTGTATACAGAATCAGTTTTCTTTCATTGCCCTTGGTTAATTAATAGGAGGACAAATTACTAAGTCTGAATAAATAAATAAATGCACTGATAATTTAAAACAAAAATCAATTCCATTTAATTCAACAATTAAAAATCAGATACTTATATGCCTAGTTCTGCAATCATAAATATTTACAGAGGTGTTGAATCATTGTTGCCAATGGAGATAGAAGACCCAGCAGTTAGAAGAAAGGGTAGAGAGATAGTTACGTGACTTAATGGATTGAAAGCCAGATTTAGAGAAGAGAGATCCTGGGGATCAAATTTGGGCTCAGCCACTTCTCAGCTGTGTGACCCTAGGCAAGTCAGCTTACTCCATTGCCTAGCCTTACCACTCTTCTGCTTTGGAACCAATACACAACATCGATTCTAAGATTGGAGAAAGGGGTTTTAAAAAAAGAAGTCTTAGCAAATTAAAAGAAGGCTAGAAGGCTAGACAGTTGATAAGCATTTAGTAAAAGTCTGTGTTAAGTGTTGGGGACATAAAGGAAGACAAAAAACAAGATGAAACAAAATGAATTTTAAAAATTCTTGCTCTCAATGAGTTTATAATCTAATGGGGGAGATAGAATATAAACACACATGCAACCAAAATAGAAACATTCACAGAAAATAATTAATAGAAGAAAGATATTAGCATTAAAAGGCATAGTTAAAGGAAAGGCTTCTTGCAGATAGTAGGAATTTTTAGCTGGGATTTGTAATAGATGATATTTTGGAGGGTATATTTGATGGATACTAGATAACTAATAGATCAGCTAGTTATCTTTCTTTTGTCTACCCTCCTCCCTTTTCCTCCCTCTTCAGAAGCCTTTCAGCCTCCCCTTTCCCCCTCTTCAGTCTCCCTCAAGTCATTCAGTGTGAGCTGTGAGGTTTCAATGAAATAGTTCTTAATCATTGTCAAAAAAGGGGTTTACTTGGGGAAGACAGGACAAGGGTGGAGAATAAGGTAAGAAGGGTGGGATATCCCTTTCTCTACATTGAGTGTTAGTTTGGAGGATATTAAGAGAAATGGCAATTCAGTCACTAGCATGAAACAGAACCAGTCAGAGAGATATATGAGAACTACTGTCCTCCTTTTCTTCTGCCTTCAAATGAGTCAGGTCACCTCCAACTTGATTATCCAAGTCCAGGGATAAACTAGCTTCTTCCTTCACCTCAGCCAGCAAGCCAAAAGACTTCAACTTCAGTCACCACCATCAGCTAAAGACCTTCCAAACAGTCACTGTTGGCTTGGTTTCAAACTGCTTTTCCCAGTCACATTCCAAATGGAATCCTCATTTGTCTGACAGATGACCCCTCTCCAACTTCTCTCCTCTGCATGCATTTTCTAATAATCTCTCTCTTCTCCACAGATTTGAAGAAATCTATGGAAAATAGGAGAGTGATGAGGAGGGAAAGAATGTCAAACATTGGAGAGTCAGATGGATTTTTTGTTTGAGGAATAATAAAGAAGCCAACCACATTGGTTAACATATTACATGGAATTAGAAGAGTAAAGTGTAGGAAGATTAGGAAGGTATGAAAAGGTCAGGTTACAAAAGGCTTTGTATGCCAATAGAGGTGGTAAACCACTGGAATTTATGGAACATGGAAGTGAAATGATCAGTCTTAGGGAGGATAGTTTGATAGCTGCATATAGGATTACCTGGAGTGGAGAAAGGGCAGAATCAGGGAGACAAAACAGCAGGCTATTGCAATAATCCAATAGTAATCAAAAGCATCTTAGTGATGTGAGATAAGAAGGAAAGGATAAAAGCAAATTGGCTAATGCTTTCATTTTTTCAGTAATGAGGACTTGGACTAAAATGGTGACAGTCAGATAACAGAAAGGAACAAGGCATAGAGATATTATAATAATTTAATTTTCAGACTTGGAGGAAATTATATATGGGGGCAATGAGAGAGGTAGGTGTCAAGGATGACAGCTAGTTTTTGAGCCTGGGTGACTGAGATGATAGAACTCTTAGCAACAGGAATTAGAATATGAGGAAGGGAGAAAAGATTTGTTGGAAAGTCAAGTTCAGTTTTGGACATAATGAGTTTAAGATGCCTCTGGGAGATCCATTTTGAGATGTTCAAAAAGCAGTTGGAGATATAACACTAGAGGCTATGAGTGAGATTAGATAATTAGATAAATAAATATAGGATTATAAACATAGACATGAAAACTGCATTCATGGAAAATAATAATATAATTAGGGAATATAATATAGAGGGTAAAGATAAGAGGGTCCAAAACCACACCTTGTGGCTCAACCACATTTAGAAAGCATATCCTGGATGGAGATCCAGCAAAGGAAACTGAGAAAGAACAGTGTGACAAGTAGGAGAACCAGAAGTCATTTCATACACACACACACACAAATGCAAATATGAAACTGGACAGAAGAAGAGGATGCTTGATAATGTTAAGCCTTCAGAGGGGTCAAGACATGTGAGGATTGAGAAAACAATATTAGATGTAGCAATTAAGAGATCCCTAGTAAATCTGAAAAAAAAAATGCAGTTTTATTTGAATGAAGTAAAAAACTAGACCAGAGAGTTAAAAAGAGAGTGAAAGGACTGAAACAGAGACACTCAAGGAAGAGTTCAAGATTATTGACAAATGAGAGGAGAAGCATCGGACAATAGCTAGAAAAAATGGACAGCTCAGAGGACAGAACACTGGGCTTGGAATCAGGGAGACTCAACTTCGTGAGTTCAAATCTCCCTCAGACACATGACATGCAACCTGGGGAAAGTCACAGAACTCTTTGCCTCAGTTTTCTCATTTATAAAATGAGCTGGAGAAGGAAATTGCAAACCAGTCTATCGTTTGCCAAGAAAACCCCAAAATGGAATTACGGAAAGTCAGATACAACTGAACAGCAATGATAAGTTTTGTTTTTGAAAAAATGTGTTTGTAGGCAATAGGGGAGCATGCAGTAGGTGTAGGGAAATAGAAGATTAGTGAAAGTATGAAATGTTAGAGATGTAAGACAGCACAATGTCCTGCAGATGACAGGACAGAAAAATGTTAATGACTTGGCAAAGAGGAGAACTATCTCTTTACATGAGATAGAGGTGAAAGAGATGATTACTAGTCAAAAGTATCTGAATGATATGAGATGAGAAGAAAGGGATAAAAGAAAACTTTTGGTTAATAGCTTCAATTTTTAAGTGAAATGTAAGCAAAGGTTCTCATCTGAAAGAGAAGAGAAAGGGAAAACCAAGGGAGGCTTAAGGAGGGATGAAAAAACTTTGAAAAGCCACTGTGGTGAGTGGGATAGTGAATCAATTAAAAAGGTTTAAAAGGATTTCCCTTGCCACTGTGAGAGCCCAGTTGAGATTATGTAACATTAATCTGAAGCAGTTCCATTTAGCACAGTTTTGTGATTTTTCTCCAGATTCATCGAGCAGCACATGAGTAGAAAGAAAAGCAACAGATGGTGGGAATAATTCAAAGCTGAGGTTTGGCAGGGCAAAATCAGTAATAGAATAATCAAAGGGGCAGAGTGGAGTTTAGACCATTCACCAAGAGCTCAAGTAGTGAAAGTGAAGAAGAGTGTATTCAATTCAGAGGTGATGATCTGGGAAATAACTGAGAAATGGAGAGATTAGAGATCCTAGTGAGGATAAGGAACAGAATTTGGAATGGCAAGGCAGATGGAGAGGGGAAAAGGACAACAAACCGATTGTTCTCAAAATAATTTGAGAATTCATGAACAAGGAAGTGGAATACTGGTGGGTAATGGGAAGATTAAGAGCAGAAGCATCTCTGTGTATAGCTATGATGGAATGGAAAAGCGAACTACAGGCAATTAGTAAATTGAAGAAATAAGAGGTTAAGGTGTTTAATAAAAATATCAATATATATATTGAAATCCTATAATATGAGAGGAGTAATTGGAGAGGAGAGAAGGACTGTGAGTCCAGCCCTGTAAGTACTGAGAAAAGTAATCAATGCTGCATATTGGTAGATAAAAACTAACATAATCTTGAATGAATGGTAAGTATGGATTGAAGTTCTGTGTGATGGAAATGAAGTAAGAGTCTCTAAATGGCATGGGGAATAAACATTACTCTATGTTCTCCACTTATAGGCAGGAGTCAGGAGTATGAGGGGGAATTGTGACCACTGGTGGAAAGGGGAGCCAGAAAAGCTGTATCATCAGAATGGAATCAGGTTTCAGCGAGTGCATGAAGATGGAAGAAAGAGTGAAAGTCTTAAGAGGAAAGCAAATGTTGTTACCTTTGGAGTAGTGGGCACTACAAAGAGCACAGTGAGAAAGTCATAGGTAGTTTTTTGAATGAGATAAAGAAGAAGGTTTAGTTTGGGAGAAATGGGAATAAGGTAGTGCTTGAAAAAGAACAGAATTGAATAGGAGTAGGTGTTTTTAGAATCACTGATGTAGAGAGGCAATAACTGGACATGGATCCATTAATCATTGAAGAATGAGGTCAAATAGTTTATAAATTTGCCTTGGGGTCTGATCTCAGGGTGGCAGCCTCTTAGGGTCTTAGGCAGAAGTGTGTAACTGGAACGAGGGAAGGTGGAAGGGAAGGCTTAGGAAAAGGGAAATTTCAAATTTCGGGGGTTCCTAATATGACATATGAATTTATTTCAGAGCTATAAATTCTGATGTAAGTTTATTGTTGCTCACTTCTGCCATGTTCAGATAGCTTGAGTTATTGAGCAACAAACTATGAACCTCTAATCTACTAATAGTGTGAGGAATGGGGAAGTGTATGGTTAATAAAGATAGTATATTTGAATTAAAACCAAAGGTAAGCTTAATAAATTACTTATATTTCCAGGTCCAATGGTAATAACATTTACATGTTTACCATGGAGAAAGTTAATAGTTTCAATTTTAAAAAATCTTTTTCCTTATCCTTTTTTTAGCATAGTTTTCTCTCTTTCAGAACACTTAAAAAAGTCCATTCATGGGGGCAGGTGGGTGGCTAAGTGGATTGAGAGTCAGACATAGAGATGGGAGGTTTTGGGTTTAAATTTGACCTCAGACATTTCCTAGCTGTGTGACCTTGGGCAAGTCCACTTGACCCCCATTGCCTAGCCCTTACCACCCTTCTGCTCCAAGACAGAAGGTAAGGGCTTTAAAAAAAATCCATTCAGGACTTCAACTGAGCATGTAGCTAGTATATAAAAAGTGTTGGCCCTAAAATATAATGTATCACTCACTCTTAAATGATTTCACATTAATTCCCTTACAGCCCACTTGTACTGTACTGGAGGCTTTAGGCTTAATATTATTAGTATTTCCTGTTTTTTTTTAAATAATCTGGCTTGATTTTGGTTTTTTAAAGCATGTGTCTCACAATTTACCTGTAATATTCTCTTTCCTTTTCAAAATAATTTTCTTAAAACTCAATTTTAACAAGACTTATTACTACATAGTCTAACTTTTCCTTTCTTCTCCATCCAATCATCTTTCACTAAAAATTTCTGTGGTGAAATCAGGTTAATTTCAATGGTTTTACAGTGGATTACTAGTGCTATGTAATTGTAAAATTTCTTAAATTTTTCTGAGGGTACGTTAATGATAGACCAAACAACAACAATATTTAAGAAGGTTGCCTGGACATACATTCATTAGCTGCTGGGGAAAATGGAAGCAGAAAGATGATTTTAGAATTTGGAGCTAGAAGGGACCTTAAAAGCTATGTGGTCAAAACTCTTATTTTAAAGATTAATGATTTATGAAGGACTAAAATTCCTTGTCCCAAATTACATAAATAGTAAATATATACCAGAACAACTATTCAGAAAAAGCATGGTATAGTGACATAGCCGTTGCCACTGGACTTAGATAGTGGAAAAACTATATTCTATTCTATCTCAGAAAAGGTATTATTACCAAGTTTGAGAACAAGCCAACTTATTTAATCTTTTATTATTGTTGTTCCAGTTTCCTGAAATGTAAAATGAAGAGTTTTGTCTTGATGGCCTCTTTTGTTACTTCTAGTTCCAAATCTATGGTTCTATGATTTTGGCAAATTTTAAACTCTATAAACCTTAATTGCTTTATTTTCAAAAGGAGGATAGTAATACGGATGTTATATTAAAGGGTTGTTTTGAGGAGAGTACTTTATGAATCTTTAATTGCTCTAGAAATGTAAGTTATTACTCCCGTTGTTTGGTTCCAGTGTTTCTCCTTTAGTTTATGTAATCACTCTCTTCTTGAGAATGTACAGTGGTTTACATGTATGAGCTAACTCATCTTTACAAGTTTTAAAATATATGAAAAGGAATGTCATGCAGAAGTTTAAAAAATCTTATCATAGTCAATACTTTCTTGATATACATGAGATTATTCTACCTGTGATAAAAGTTTTACTCTTTAGTAGATCAAACTTTAAGAGCAAACTATAAGTATTCCTGAAGAACATTGATTTAAAAATATAATTTAGAATTCAATTCTCATTTTCTATTCTCATTATGATTCCCACTACATCTTACGTTTTTTTCAAACTAACTCCTCAGTTTGTTCAGGCATCATGTCTAAATTATCTTCTTTACTTTTGAACATGTGCCTTACACATTGAGCTCTTTGAAAGACAAGATTGTTTTGTTTCTTTGTGCACCCTTCTCTTAGCATAGTGCCTGACAAATAGTAGACAAAGACTAGATGATGTGTGCCATACATATTTTTACATAAGAATCTATATATGTTGAAATAGAAGAGACATTCCATGTAATAGGTGAGGATGTCCAAGTAATTATTTGTATAAATCACAGTAGGCTGCTTGCAGCAACTCTTGGGAGTCTATAGGAGCTACTTAAGGAGATACAGAGCTATACAAAAGAGCTTTCTTATGTCATTCACTCAGTAAAAATAAAGTAAATTGAAAATACATGTGACCAAAATTATGGCAGATTATTAGATAGATAGTGTGTGTAATAGTCTATTTATCTTGAATATCTTGAATAAACTGCAATGAACTGGGCTTAGAACTAAAAAAGAAAAAAGAAAAAAATGATTAGTATATCATTTTGGAAATTTCAGGGAAGGAACTTGTAGCTAAGATGGATACTTGAACAGAACTAATGTATTGCAAAAGAAATCTAAAAATCACACTAAAAACTAAACAATGTTTAAGAAAACCAATGAGAAATTAAAGTAAATGACTTTAATTCCAGAACTGAAAAATGAAACAGTCAGAAGAACATAATAATAGGAAAGAGGGATGTACCCCCATACCAACATAGAAAAACAAGACAGAAACCTTCCACGTCAATGGGGAATAGACCAGAAATAAATAGCCTTAAAACTTTATCCAAATGATGCAAGAGTAAAGATATTTCCTAAGGAAAGCAATTGAAAACTCACAGTGATGTTATGGATATTTTGATTTGCTTTTATTCTTTCTTATTATTTGGCATTCAAGGTCATTTCTCCCAGTTAGGAAGTTATTGAATTGGTTGAAACCTATCCCATGGAATGTAAACATTTTCTTAAGTTTTACATGACTCCTTGGTGACATGCATATCCCTTCTTCAATTTTCCTATTTGTGAAACCTCTAAATGTCATTTAACATGTAACCTGACTTCTAAATTTGTGAACCCTATAAATGTAGGTTTTTTTCCCAAAAAATTATTTAATTAATTAATTTAGAATATTTTCTCATGGTTTCAAGATTCATGTTCTTTCCCTCCCCTCTCTTCAATCCCCTTCCATAACTGACACACAATTCCACTGGGTTTTACATATGTCATTGATCAAGAACTATTTCCATATTATTGATATTTGCACTAGGGTGATCATTTATGACCTATATCCCCAATCATATCCTCATCGACCCATGTGTTTCTATCCTATAAATGTAGTTTAACATGTTATCTGACTTAGTTACTTATGGTCTGTTTCACTAGATCTTTTCCTGTGGGAATGCAAGAGATTATAACTATTTAATAATTTTTGATAAACTTTTGTGACTTTGAAGGAAGCATAAGATTATGAATCTATCTTTTATTTAAACTATTATGGACTAAAAGGAATGTATGAGATATATAAAAGAATATTTCTCTGTCACTCTGACTTAATTTTGTCTATAAAAACCTTGTTAAAATTCTAAATGTGGTTCAAGTTTTTTGGTTTGTCTGAAATTTGAACCTGTTCTTAATTAATCATAAAACCTCCTAGATTCTTACCTCTACTATTTCTGTGTTTCAGTAGATTTTTTCAGCACCATTTGTCCACAACATGAAATTAAAAAGTAGATTTTTCTTCTATAAGAGTGATGAGTTCAAAAGTGGAAACAACCAGTTTGAGTCCAGTAGTACTAACTCTATATCAACTTGGGCCCAGGGATACTGAAGTCCTTAGCACTCTTAATTGCCACCAAGGGCTCTAAAATGCAATATTTTGAACCTCAAAGATACAGGGGCAAAAGGACAACTCTGTGAAGTAAAGTTAAGAACACAGACTGGACTGACTGAGATTGAGCCCAGACTTGGGCTGAGCAATACAAGCAAAACCTCAGCTGGTGGTAGAACTTTGCCCTGCCCAAAAATTCAGCCCCAAGCCAGGAAATAAGGCTGGAGGTATAATTAAATAGAAGATACCAACAACAATCAAAAACATTATATATCAAGACATAACTATAACTTCAATATAGAAGTAACTAGTACATTTATAATAACTGCAAATAAAGACTCACAAAAAGAAAAAAATAAATTTTCCCCCCAAAACCTATAAATACTTGGCAGAAATGAAATAAGAAGTAAAAAAGTGAAATTGTCTTAAGATCCAATTTTGTAAAATACAGTATTTTTGAAATTCTGAGTTTTTCTTGTTTTGAGGTCCATTAATTTACTCATATAAGTTGAGGGGGGGACAAAAACATGCACTTTTTTATTGCTAATATTCTACATGGTCTTCAAAAGTCATTGGACAGTTTTAGGGTATTAAAGTGGAAAACTGCCCCAAGACTTCTGTAAGTGTATTTATATTTTTCCATATCAGAGTAGCAAAAGCTGTGTGATTCAGAAAAGTAGGCAACTAAAATTTTTTCATTCTACCAATCTATCACTGCCATAGAAATCTAATTGAAATTACTCTTTTGTACACTGAGCTACTCAGTCTAGATAAATGTTATGGAATGTTAGAATAGCCTGAACTACCCTAGGGTTTAGTTTTTATGTCAAGTGCCATCATTCTGTCATCTTAATGTTAGATTTGACTAAAAAGAATACAAAAATATAATGAGCCTGCATGTCTAAATCATAATTCTGTATTCATGGAACCTAAATATGTCCCTAAAGGTTTTTTTGTCACTGGATTACACATTTGTTAATTAATTCTCATTCTGAAAAGATTAGAGACCATTATTTCATTAGTCCTTTCATATAAACACAGGGATCTATGGTCTGCTTTTTTAAAAATAGGCAAAGTAAGTAATTACATCTTACATAATGACATGTTTAGTCTTTCCCAAATGTAAGTAAATCCCTCTACTGAAAAAAAATTAAGTGCTTTTTTTCCCTGAAAAATATGTGTAATTGATTGCTTCATTTATCTTGTTTATTCTATAAATTTGCTACAATCCTTATATGCTAACATATGCTAACCTAACATATGCTCTAATATAACTATATTTTTTACCTTGGAAAAAACTGAGTCTTGATAGCAGGTGGTGAAGTGAATCATGGTTGCAGTTACTGCAAAAGAATTTGTACTTGTTTTCACAGAGGTTTGGAGAGAGATGAGGAGAAGGATACACTAGTATTCTATATTGGGCTTGACTCAGACTCATCTATTTATAGTTTAGGTTTAATCTTGGGGGTGGAAATAGACCTTTTGTAAATAATGCAGAAACTAATAAAAAGCATATTTACTTCATCATAGTGGGAGAATGATATTTAATAATGAAAGGTATTGAAGGCACCCTGATTGAGAAGATAAGTACAACTCCCTTTGTCAGAGTTGTCTGTCTACCTTCTAATCAGTAGAGGAGTCAATTGATACCTTCTCATGACTGGTTTGTACACATATAGTCAGGAAATGGTGCAAATAATCTGGACTTTTATTCTGTTGAGCCAATTAAGTCTGGAGAATGGTTTCAATACCTCTGAAAAATTATTCCAACTTGTATTGAAGGAGAGATTTGGATATTATTCCTATTGAGAAGATTAAATTGATGCTATATCATTTTTACTGATGCTATTTACAGTTAATTGATTTTGCCCTGTCACTGCTTAAGTCATAGTTCTTTGTCTCTAAATGTAGTTCAGAAATGAAAAAGACCTTCAATGATTCAAATTAATTTCTCTTGCTAATGACTGTTCTATTCTTGTTTCAAGAAAATTTGGCATTAAGAACTAGAATTGAGAAGTTAATGATTCCCTAAGAAAACAAGAAATAAAGCAAAATCAAAAGAATGAAATAATAGAAGAGCATGTGAAACATTTTATGAACAGCTCACCTTGAAAACAGATGAAGGAGAGATAATACAACAATATTTGGACTTTGGGGGTCACATTCAGAAAAAGAGTTTAGAACGCATTTCCCAAGAAATAAACAATGTGTAGTTTCTTGTTTCACATGTAAAATTTTAATGTACTTGTTTAGTTAAATGTTTTTGATGATGGTGGGAGTAAAGATTATAAGATATATTTTTATTAATTTTTTTAAATGCTGACTTTCTTGAAGCATATGAGTGGACACCAGGGATCCTGGTCCAGTGTCTTTGCACCACTAAGTTGTCCTTCAAGGATTTCTGCTTTGATATCCAAAGAAGTCCACTGTATTTTAGCCTTGTATACAGACTTTTTAGTAATAAGAGGAAAGGACAGGGCTATTGTTAGTCCCTCATTTCCACCTTCCAAACAATCACATTTTTTCCCCACAACTGAGATATGTAGCTAATCATGTTTTCCCCAACCTCATGATGTCACTTAACCAGCTTCTTCTGTTCTTTTTTTTCTACTCCCCAAAATCTATAAAAGGGGAGCTGTCCTTTTGCTCAACATCTTTTGGACAGAGGCATCCATTCAAATCATTTTATTAATATATATATATATATATATCCATCACTGTTGTTAAACTCTCATCTTGTTCAGAGAGTTTGTCTTGCTGTTTGTCTTTGATGAATCTCATTTATGACACTACCATACATTTAAATAATGTATATGGCATGGATGATAATTGTATTACCCCAGTTTGGTCTAGGGACACTATCAGTGAAAATTTGTCCACTCTATCTCTTCCACAAATGTGACCCTGAGAATGTCAAATATATGCCCAGAAGACCAAGAAAGGAAGCACAGGAGTAGAAATTCCAATAGTAGGGATAGTAGTTTCTGGAGAAGACACTTATCCTGTGCCATCTCAGCAAACGAGGAAAAAATCTTATTTTGTACATAGTACTTAGAAAAAATCCATTATTTTAAATTTTTTGAATATATGTTCTTAAATTAATGGTTATAAATATTATATTGAAAACTTACATTAATTTATACACATACAATATATGTGCTTTTTATGGTTCATAGTTCTGCTCTGGTGCCTGTTTATAGTTTAGTGATAGAATGTAATCACCTAGAAGGAAGAGTCTAAAACTTTGTAAAACTTTACTTTTGTCTTTATATCTCTACTGTCTGATAAATAGTATAAGTATCCATTCAACTTTGCAATTTTCCCCATCAAAGTTTTACTTGTTGCAGATAAGCATAAGAAATTAAATGGAGAATTTTAGGAGAGTTTTAGGAGAGTTTTGCAGAAGTGGCAGATAACATATAAAACCCAGCAGGTTACACAGAAAAAGTCCAGAAAATCAGTAATGCATGAAATTATTTATGATATTGTATAGTATCAACATATATTCTTTTATTATAGTAAATAGATACAATTTATTTTTTAAAGTAAAATATATTAAAAAATTAGTTTACAGAAAAACATGTATGCTAGCAGATGACACACAAAGTCTAGAATTATAGCTATTTTAAAAGTTTAATATCTTGTAAATGAATGAAATAGATGTATTATTATATGTACTGCCTGTACAGTATGTTCAGTATTATTTTGCACCAATTTGTTTCATTTTAAATTTTTTCCTTATTTTAAAATTTCTTTTAAAGACAGTATTTTTACTTTAACATTGACCTATATATAGGCGAAGACAAAATACTTAACCAAATTTTATAGTGAGATACTGTAAATACCACATAAAAAAAAGAAAAAGAAATCAAACTTTTTCTGGTGTAAAAGGGAAAGCCAAAAAACTTTACTTAAAGGGGGCTGTGACCATATGGCCACAAGGTGGAAGTGATACCTGTAGTCACTTAAAATATGTTAATTGAGATGTAATTGAGACTAAACATGACTGATGAATGTCTATGCCATCACAGTGAAAATTGTGGCAAATAGCAGCCCATTGGAAATGTTTGAGTTATGAGAATTTTATTGGAATCTCTGTCAATAGCCCAAGAATCAACCAAATTTAATGGGGTTGGCTGCCAAATAATAACTGTTTTGACAAATATGTTGAAGATCTATGATTTTTATCAATGTGGGAACTTCTTGAAGATATCTAACTGTTAATGACTTAGCAAATCATTCTCAGGAGAATATCTGAGGCTGAGAAAGCTTAAGTGATTTACACAGAGATACAATTAATAAGTTTCAGAGACCAGATTTGAATTCAAGTTTTCCTGCCTCTAAGTCTATCATTCTGTACAAGTAGTGTTCAACTCACATAGAAACAAGGGTGCCTCAAACATACAATGGGATCCCTGCTGACCACTTATTGACTTAGAAAACTACACAATAATATTATATGTTTTATTGTACTTTTATTTTGTTAGATCGTTCCCAATTACCTTTAAATCTGGTTCAGGTCACACTTGAGAATGTTTATGACCCACATGTCTGCAAGGAGTTTATATATATGTTTGATGCCTCTGGACTAAACAATTCTGCTCATACTCCACCATAATTTGTGTAGCAAATGTTTACTGTTGTTGAACTAATGGTTCACATATCTATGCTTCTGTAGAATTTGTAAAATGTTTTACATATAATAGCACTTTTACCATGGCATAACAAAAAGAATGATGAGCTTGAATTCCGAAAACCTTGATTCAAATCGCAATTCTTTTACTTAATACTCATGTGAACTTGAGCAAATAATTTTTACCCTTGTGGGATTTAGTCTCCTCATCTGTAAAAATAGTGAAGTATATGTTCTTTATAAATTCCCTTCTAGAGAAAGATCTGTAATGTTACCTGGGTAAATATTTCAAGCATTGTTACATTTTACAAGTAGAAAAACTGAGACCAAAGACAATAAACATCTTACTACTCACAGTCAAATCTCTAGTAAAGTGGGATTTTAATCTAGAGGTAGAGACAAACCGAGAGAGAAAGAGAGAGAGAGAGAGAGAGAGAGAGAGAGAGAGAGAGAGAGAGAGAGAGAGAGAGAGAGAGAGAGAGAGAGAGTTTGAAAACCTTCATATTTTGTTCCTATTTGAATAATAAAATGTATTTGATGGATGCAGAAGAAAATCTAGAAAGATCTACAAAATTATGTAATTCGAATGCCTAGATTGAGCGTTAGCTATATAAATAGATATTAAAAGAATGGGAGGCTGCGCTTAAATTTTAATCAAAGAACATAAGGTTGAATTTTTTTGAAGGCAGAATAAGAAAATATTGGATAATGAATGTACCTTCATAAGATATTATCAAATGATGTGTTTATATTGCTACAATAAATCTCACTCAATGTCAACTTAATTCTGCAACGAGGCCCAAGTGATGCTCAAAGCACAGCTTCCCTAATAGCCTAACTTATTTGATAGCAAAGGAAGACATTTTTAATTAATTTTATGCATGTCATGAATAATATGTGATTGTATATCAGGTCCAGCAGTCCTTTGAATACCATAATCCTGCCTGTTAGAGGACCACTCAAGATCAAGGTAATTTGATAACAGGAAAAATAAATAAAGCTTTATGTTCCTAATTGTTTCTCAATGTATTTGGTTTTGGTCAAATGGAGTATGAATGTGTGGAGGGAAAAGTGTGGTTTAAATGGAGGGTCTCCTTTAGTGGAATATGATATTGACTGTTCTTATCCTTGCTTATGAGTTGTACATGTGTACGTGCATTTTCAATGAAATCACTACACACTGAGTTTTATTGTCTTTTTTTTTCATACTTTTGGGATGTTCTCCTCAGCTTACTTCGCTCCAGAACGTGCCCAAAGAACAAACACGGGCAGACTTTTGACATCTTTATTGTGTACTTCCTGATTGCAATCAAGAAGTATTTACCTTTCTTCAAAATGATATGGCTGCTATTAATCTGATTCTTCCAACTCTACTTTCAATAACAGCCCCCTCTCCACAACCTACTCCAAATATGCTTCAAATTTTTATCTTCCTGGTAATGGCCTTTCTCCTTCATTATTCTGGTATTTATCTGTATACATATATTTAATTGCCAAACAGACTTCTTCCTTCCTTTTCATCCTCCAGCATCAATTTTGAAACCTAAGTAATTAAAGAGTTCCTCTATGTGCCCTAATGAAAGAAAACATATATATTTGATTAATTCTTAAACTTCCTTCAATCAGATCCTGGAGATATATCTACACTCCACTTTTTTTCTCTTATCTGGATATAATTATAAATCTTATGACATATATCAGAGTTTGGCAAACTGGCCTACTTATTTGTCCCAAATTTGTAAACCTTTTTGGCTACCCATTTTAACTTGGACTAAAAACAGGAAATTGGGGATAATTGGCAATTCCTGATATACCAAATTTCTCTAATATGTTCTTTGTGTATTGCAATCCTCTCTATCCACTATTCAACAAACATTGATTACACTCCTACTATGTGTAAATTATGCCCCTTAATTTTATTCTTTTGTTTGTCTGGTAACATCGAATAAGGTCAGATACAGAATTTAAGATTTAGAGGGGACCTTAGTATCTATATAGTCCAAACTTTGCAAAAAAAAGAATGATCACTATCAAATACCTAATAAATTTCATCTAGTCTTTGCTTAGAGAATTCCAAGGAGGTCTTTTAAATGAAATACTTTTAGTCCTTTCTCTAATTTAGAATTAGCATGTCAGACAGATTACAAAATTAGGAGATCAGATGGGTAACATTTTAGTCAATCAGTAGTGTTCATTAGATACCTAATGTTTATATCTTAGTCTATTATTTCTCAGAAGAGCTTGAAGGAAACTCTGTTGGTAACAGAAGAATCAGGGATGGTATAAGAGACTCAAGAGGGAAGAAAATAAAATGTTTGAAAAGGATGCTTTGATGAGTTTTTACAGAGAAACAATTGAATTCAAGAGTCCTGCTATAGTAAGGACCCTGTTGAGATTGCATAGCATAAATTTGTAGTGGATCCAATAAATCAACCAAGAAACATTTGTTGATTATTTTTCTGTCTCTCTGGCACTGGATTAGACTATGTATACAAAGATAAAATGAAAGAGTCCTTATTCTCAAAGAGTTTATATTTTATCAGAAGAGATTATCTAAGTATAACCATGTAGCATCCTTTTAGGCTGCTTCCATAACTCCTACTCCCAGATTCAGTTTGCTATTCAGAGACCTGTTACCTATTTCTCTTATAAAGGTTCTACTGGTAATCATGGGAAGTTGTGGTGAGGGAGTAGTTTTAATATTGTTACTTTCCATTGATATTCTTCCCAATGACTTCTAATTAACGGATCAGTTAATTAACTAAGAGATGATAAGTGAATAGATAAATAAAATAGATATATTGTGCTTACTTCATTCTAGACACTGCTTATGTGCTGAGGATACAAAGGTCATCTGAACAGGGTCAAGGTTGCCCATTAGAGAATCAGAAGGCTAGAGATTGAGTCGAATCACGAATGAAGAGAAGCATAGCTGGAACATTTCCTTGAAAAATGAGTCCTTCATCTAAATCACCAATTAGGAAACTATGACCTCAGGACAAAAATATTTCAAGAAGAAAAGAAGTAAAATGGAGGCTAGAGTAAGAATGTAAGTTCAATTGAGAGTACTTATTAAAACACAGGCTTACCTCATTTTATTGCATTTTGCATTAATATGCTTCACAGATATTGCATTTTTTACAAATTGAAGATTTCTGGCAACCCTGTGTCAAGCAAGCGTATTGTTATCATTTTGTCTGATAGCATTTACTCAATATGATGTCTCTGTCATATTTTGGTAACTCTTGCAATATTTCAAATGTTTTCATTAGTATTTTATCTGTCATGGTGATCTATGATCTTTCATGTTACTATTATAATTATTGTAGGATGTCATAAGGCTCACCTATATAAGACAGCAAAATTAATAATTAAATATTGTATGTGTTCTGCCTGCTTTAACAACTGGTTCCCCTATCTCTCTTCCTTTCCTTGGGTATCCTATTCCCTGAGACATAACAATATTGAAATTAAGCCAATCAATAAGCCTATAATGGCCTCTAAGTGTTCTAGTTAAAGGAAGACTCAAATAATGTGGCAAACTTCTTTGTTTTATTTTAAGAAATTACCCAACCTTCAGCAACCATACCAATCTGGCCAGTCAGCAGCCATCAAAACTGAGGCAAATCCCTCCAACAACAAAAAAGATTACAACTTATTATAGGCTCAGATGATGAAAAGTAGTTTTTAGCATTACAGTAAATTTTAATTAAAGTATGTACATTGCTTTTTTTAGACATAGTACTAGTGTACATAATAGACTGTAGTTTAGTGTAAACATAACTTTTATATTCACTGTGGAACCAAAAAATAATTTCATGACTTGGTTCATTGTGAAGTTTACTTTTTTTGTGGTGGTCCTATACTAAACTTGCAAAATCTTTGAGGCATACTGATAGTATAGTAAGAACTGTCACCAAAAAAAACATTCCCCCAGCTCCAAGTGTGGAGCACTCACTTTCAAATGTGAGAAATAAAAAATAATTTCCAGAAGACATACTCAAAAATTAAGGGTACATATGCCATAAGGGTAACTCAGATCTTCTATTTTTCCTAGGATAGAGGTTCTTTTTTCTTTCTTGGTGAAGTCCTCATGAAGTTCTGATATGTATGTAGCTCTCTGACAGACTGCCAGGGTCAGGATCCTATAAAATCCTAAAGCATCACTTTTCCTCTCCCCAGAGGTTCCCCAAAGGGGTCACACTCCTTAACAATACCTTTCTTTGGCTTACCTAGTTTGTCCTCTCTTAGATCCAGGATGGATATGGTGTGTTACTTGGTATAGTGTTTCTGATAACATATCTGGGAAAAGAAGTGTGACATTTTCTCTAATCTCATTCCTCCTGCCCTTCCATATTGCCATTTGATTACAGGAATATGGTTCCAGAGATTAAGGCTCAAAGCAATTGCTAGAATGCTTATAATTAAAATCTTTTTTTTTCCTGACAACATATTTACCCAGGGATTTAAATAATTCTTTCAACCAATCTCAAAATATTTCATTATCTGATTTTAACCAATAACAGCTGTATTTTACTCTTTTTTTCAACTTGATTTTTTAAAAAAAGTTTGCATTACTTAATCTTTTGATTGATTCAGAAGAAATGAATTATTTTAAAATTATTTTATCTATATTGTATATTTGATGGATTTTGTAACTCAATCACAGTTGTTAACATCAGATACAAGTATTAGAGCTTAGTGTATAAAATATTCCTTATATATACCAAATATTTGAATAAACATTGGGAGTATTCCTGTGATTTTACTTGTAAAAGGAACTTCCATACAGTTCCATACATTCTCTTGGACTTATGCTCTTAAAAAGCTATCAAATGCACTGAGAAGTTAAATGACTTTTAAGACCCTCAAACAGCCAGTATGTGTCAGAATGGGATTAGAATGCGCTTTTTTCTTCATTCCTCCGATTCCACTGCTATATTTCCTCATGACATACAAAATATATTGAAAACAGATTAGATAGAAATAGAAGATGTTTGCTTTTTTAGTTTTAAAGGGATTTATAAGAAGCTGAGTGGATGAGGGAAAGCCTTATACAGAATATAGCATGTTAACAAAGCTTTGGAGTAAAGTAGTAATGTGATTCTAAGATGTAAAGGTTGGGATACAATATTTTCCAACATTTTATGTACATATAAAGGCTATTTATTAATGCTGTTATTATACTTTTAACACTGATCAACAAAAGGTGAACAAGAGAAAAGACTGCAGATATGCCATGAAAATCAGAATAACTCAATTTTTTTTGTTACAATTCAGCTACTGTTATAGTATGGGAGGAGAGGAAATAAGCATTTTTATAGCACTCACTATATCCCAGGCACTGTGCTAAGTGCTTTACAAATATCATCTCATTTGGGAGATAGAGCCAAGATAGTGGAGTAGAAGCAAGAAAAGTCTAAGTATCATCTCATTTAATCCTTAACAACAGTCTTGGGAACTGGATGCTTTTATCTCTGTGTTACATTTGAGGAAACTGAGGCAAATCGAGTTTTAAATGCCAATGGTCACACAGCTAGTAAGTGCCTGAGGTTGTATCTGAAGTCAGGTCTTCCCAACTCGAGGGCCAGTACTGTATCCATTCTCTAGTTACCTTAAAAAGAAACCATTACTTTCAGATTGCAAATTCCAATGAAATTTTGCCAAAGAGAAACAAAGACTTAAAGGATTTACAATCTCATTGCTGAGGACACTTCCCTCATACCTCAGTTACACCTTTTACCTGTCCACAATATTATTCTTTTTTCTTTAATGATCTTTAACTTTTTAAGTATCGATTTTTAAACCTTTATGTTCTGCCTTAGAATCAATATGATGTATTGGTTCCAAGGCAGATGAGTGGTAAGGGCTAGGCAATGGGGGTTAAGGAACTTTCCCAGAGTCACACAGGTAGGAAATATCTGAGGTCAGATTTGAACATAGGACCTCCTGTCTCTAGGGCTGGCTCACTAGCCAGCTGACCCTGTAAGTATCAATTTTAAGACAGAAAAGAGGCAAGGACTAGGCAGTTGGGATTAAAAGTGACCTGTCCAGGGTCATACAGGAAGTGTCTGAGGTCAGATCTCTCCAGGTCGTCCAGATTCCAGTCCTGGCATTCTATCCATTGTGCTACCTAGTTGTTCCTATAATATAATTCATGACTATATGTTGTTGTCTTTTAATCTTGTACAGACTACATATATGTGTGTGGTATCTATCTATCTATCTATCTATCTATCTATCTATCTATCTATCTATCTATCTATCTATGTACTTTTATGTTCTAGGAGTTCTCATTCTTTTAATCACAACAATTTTCTTTCATTTTCTCTAATTATCTCTACCTGAATTAACCATCTTTCCTCATTATCACATTTTAGTTATACTAACCATAAATTTTTCTATCACTGCTTAGGATATCTACAATTTTCAATCCTATGAAGTTCTGGTATTTCATGATTCACAGCCTATTGAACATTCATCACATACCCTCTCTTAAACTTCGATTTTTTTTTAACCTTTGGACTAATCAGTTGATGATCTGACTGCATCCAAATAGCTGATTCTGAAATTAATTCTTTCTGTAGCAATCCCCCCCCATCATTTAAGATGCATTCTGTTTCCTTTTTTGTAGTGTCATCCAGGGATCAACACTATTAGCACATGACTCTTCTTGAAGAACAATTTCATAATGTTCAGTCGTGAATTTTTCTTTTCCTTCCCTTCCCTTCCATCTTAGAATCAATACTGTGTATTGGTTCCAAAAGAGAAGAGTAGTAAGGGCTAGGCAATGGAGATTAAGTGACTTGCCCAGAGTCACATAACTAGAAGTATCTGAGGCCAGATTTGAACCCAGGATTTATCATCTCTAGACCTGGCTTTCAATTCACTGAGCCATCTAAGCTGCCCTCATGAGTTTCTCTTTTTAAACAATCTATAATCTTTTGATTTCTTTCAATTTCTTATCACAAACCTTATTTTCAACATAATTTTGGTTCCTTACCCTTTGATTACCACTGTATTGAAGTAACTTACATCATGGGGTAGGGATGGGGGCATATTTTGACTTTCTGTACTTTGTAGAATCTTGTCAAATTCTTGACAGAAAAAGTCTATATCTTTATATTCTGCAGTGTTCACATTAAAGTTATATTTATCTTCATGGTGGTCTGTTTGCTGATTTTGTATGCTGCCAAATGAGATGAACAAGTATCCCTTGAAATGGTATTATGTGGGTTGACAATGAAATTAATTCAAGCATTTTTTTCATTCATTTCTCAGAGGACAATCTATGAACTATCCATCCATTTAACTTCAATTTCCTTATGCCTGATTTAATTTATATCAAGAGTTTCAATATGGATATAGTTCGCTTTTGGAAGTAATGTGTAGCTAATTAATTTTTCAGAAAAATTGTACATTTTACATTGCAACAGCTAAGTTTATATTCAATTGAGGTTTAAAAATACAATCCTCTTTCCTTCCTCCCTTTTTCCCTCCTTTGCCCTTCTTTTTCTCTTCCTCCTTTCCTTTTCCTTCTTTCTTCTCAAATGAGATTTCAATAGTCTAGAGAACTTCCTGATAAGGAATCTCTGTCTACAATTCAAGATCAGTTCTAGCTCTGGAATTTTTTGTCTTCTACAGTTGATTGGGGTTCTTTTCCAAGTTGACAGAGCCAATAGGTGTCAAAGGTAGGGCTTCAATCCAGAACTTCATGATTCTGGAGCCAATGTTCTATTAACTCATCATGGTTTTATAATATATGCATATATGTACATGGGTTTATGTGTGTATATATGTTCATATGCGCACATGCACACACATATATGTGTGTGTCCCAAGAATTTATTCAAATTCTCAGCCAAATAAATTCTTCTTGGTTATTGATTAGATGCCTCCATTACCTTTTATACCATCCTATATTATAACTGTGAAAGTAGAAAGTGATATTACATCATAGTCCTCTAAGGGCTCAGATTATTCTATACTTGAACAATTTGCCAAAATAGTTTAGTAAAAATTGCCTGATTTAAATAAATGTTCCTAGTCTAAATCTAGTTAATAGTCCCTCATCATAGCTCTCTAAAGCTGGGATATATGTTATGTGGTGAAGGAAGGATTTCTATACACATTCTCAATTAGGCTACCACTGCTGTCACATTTTCTCTTTCTTTCATATTGAATTATCTCCTCATTCATACTACTCTCTCTAAACTGACATAATTAAAAACTCTCTCTATATTACATCCCTCATTTGTTACTCTTGTGCAATGATCAAATTGCTTCTTCCAATTCCAACTAGCTCTCAAAAAAAAAGACAAATTCTATCTCTCTACTCATGCTCCTTTCTTCATCATAAACAGACTGCAAAAAGGTCATCACTAGCCTAATACCATTTCTTTTTTTTTTAATTTCTGTATGTAATGTAATGTTTAGGCACACTGCTTGGGATGCTAGGTCTATAAAATCTTTGGCCATCATTCAGAGTATCCTTTTGGTTTTAAATACTGGTCAGGAAAAAACAAAGGACTTAAAAAAAAAAAAGGTCATCATGAGTCTGATACCATTTCTTTTTAAATAACAAATATATTTTTAAAATTCTTATTCTACTTCCTATACTGGAAAAACAAACTAAGAAAAGTTAAACTTTTTAAAAGGAACGCTTACCTTCTGTTTTAGAATCTGAATGTTAATACAGAAATGTGGTGAGGACTAGGCAATTTGGGTCAAGCGACTTGCTCAGAGGCTCACAGTTAGGAAATATCTAAGGACAAATTTGAACTCAAGACCTCCTATCTCTAGGTCTGGTGCTCTATCCACTGAGCAACCTAGCTTTTCCAAAAATAACCTAATATAAAATATGCAAAATTAAACAAAACAAATCCTTCCTCCCATTCACCAGGAGTAAAAAAAAATGTTTCTCACTCCACAATGAGTCCATCACAATTGAGGACAGTTTTTGACAGTCATAAATAAACCTCTAGGAAAGAAGTGGCAGGTATTTATCCCTTCATCCTTGGTCACACAACTATTTCTACTTTTCTATAATCCACAAAAATGAACTGTAAGACTGAATAACATTTTGAATTTTTGTGTGTCTTATGATTCAACATAACAAAAAAAAGTACCATTTGGCCAACCTCCTGCTGATGAGCCTTTGTGAACCTGAATACAGACATTTTGATTATTCCTAAAATGTTGCCCTAAATATAAATCAATTTTAAAATGGCTATGCCAAATTCATGTATTTTAAGGTCCTAATCATACCACTGAGGTGAACTTTGGGTCACCATTATATTTGTTATTATTGTTTTCATTTGAAAAGAACATGAAATGTTCTAGGAAGGGAATAGGGAAACAAAAGTACATCTTCTACCTGCCACAGTAGCTACTTTAGCTACAAAGCTAAAGAAAGAGTCAGAAATGTCTCCCTAAAGTACCTTTTCAGCACTTTCTCAATCTGTATTTATGATTCTAGGATCTGTACATGAGCCTTATGTTAAAAATAATTATTCTTGACCATGGGACTACTCAATCTTCAATCTATTATCCTTTCATAGTCAAACTTCTGGATTAAACTGTCTCATTCATTTCTCCTTCTATCTTCTTACTCATTTCTCAAATTCTAAAAATCTGGTTTCCAAACTCATCATTCAAATGACACTTCTTTCTCTTTAAATTATCAGTGTGGGAAATGGTTGAACAAATCATGGCATATGCTTGTAATGGAATACTACTGTGCCATAAGAAATAAGAAATAAGATTATCTGTCTGTCTGTCTGTCTGTCTCTCTTTGTCTTTGTCACACACACAAACCTGGAATTAAAATTAAAATTAAAAAATGATTCAAAGTGAAGTGGGCAGAACCAAGAATACACTC
Organism: Monodelphis domestica; assembly: GCF_027887165.1. Lineage (NCBI taxonomy): Eukaryota > Metazoa > Chordata > Mammalia > Didelphimorphia > Didelphidae > Monodelphis > Monodelphis domestica. The sequence continues at coordinate 243,143,440 of NC_077227.1, read as the reverse complement.
TACACAGCAAAAACAATAAGGTAAGATGACCAACTGTGATTTACATAACTATTATCAACAAGACAAGAATCTGAGTAATACCAAGAGATTCATGACAAATAAAAATGAACCATTGAAGGAACAAATGGAGTCTGAATGCAGGGTGAAACATACTATTCTTTATTTACATGAATTTTTTGTCTCTTGTAAACAATGTGTCTTCTTTCTCATGACAAACAAGGGAATATGCATTATAATATATCTACAAACTCTATCATACTACCTGCATTCATAGGGAATAGGGAGGGATGAGAAGGAGAGAGAGAGAAGATGAATTACAAAATATGAGAAAATGAATTGAGAAATAGTACTGACAAGAAATCTGAAAAAAAATAAAAATTTATAAAAAAGAAAAAATAAAGTTGTCAATGATTTCTCCTTTAAATAAATATATTCAAAGGGATGCCCATCAATTAGGTAATGGTTCAATGAGTTGTGATATATGATTGTGATGGAATACTACTGTTCCTTAATAAATGGTGAATAGGTACATTTTGAGAAAACACAGAAAGACCTGCATGAGATTATGAAGAAACAAATGAGAACAAAGAGAACATTGTATACAGCACAAAAAATATCTTTTGAAGGATAACTCCTGTGAATTCACCTCCAGAAAAAGATCTGATAAATAGACATGAGTAAGGCAGTTTTATATATGTGCACACATATATAAAAGTTATGAAATCATCTCCCCATAACGTCAATATGTAATATATATATATATACACATATATAGTTTGATATATAATATATATCTTTTTGTCAAATGATGGTTTTTCTCTAGTGGATGAAGGGGAGAGCAGGAAGAATTTAACTGAATATTTATTTAAATGTAACAACAATAAAATACATATATGTATGTATGTGTGCACAATATATATCTTTATATATGTGAATATATTGAGTTGGTTAATATTTGTGTTTGGATATCTCTTATATTTTCAAGTGTCTTTCTTATCTCAGATAACTATTCACTACAATAACTTTTTTTAAGTGTGCGTATGTACATTTGTTTTGGGGGTGGGAAGACTGAAAGCATGCAGTGAGGAGCATAGGAGCAGAGCAAAACCAATCAACAAATCAAAAAAGTCCACCAATAAATGGAATGTCCCATTCCCTTATAATCTCACACCTCTGAAAAGAAGCTGAAGGGAGGTACCCTCTCATAACTCTTAGGACCAAATATGGTCGTTACAAGCACACACCATTCCATTTTGTCATTGTTGTAATTGCTACCAAACATCTATTAATTGCGATCTAAGGTCCAGTTTGTTTGGTGTTTAGACTATAGTTAGGGACAAGAACTGGAAATATTATTTCATTATTGTTGGAAACTTTCAAATGAAGACACTGACTCTGCTAATGCAAGTGAGAATTTTCTGCAACATGAGAAATTATATTACATAGGATTTATATATCCCATATATGGTAAAAATATGAATTGAATGTAATTATTCCTGGATCTGAGGCCAATGTTATAGCCACTATACAATCAATACAGTTTATTATTGGTCCCATATTCAACATCCTGAATGTTCATTCCACTGACAGACATTTAAAAATATGTTTTAATTAATTAATTTGGAATATTTTTCCAAGGTTACAAGATTCATGTTCTTTCCCTCTGGTCCCACACACCCATAGCTGATGTGCAACTCCACTGGGTTTTACATGTGTCATTGATCAAAACCTATTTCCATATGATTGATATTAGCACTAGGGTGATCATTGAGGGTTTATAACCCCAAACATATCCCCATCAACCCATGTGATTAATCAGTTGCACTGACAGAGATTTTAGGAATGCAAAATGCTTTGCAAGCTATCATAAAACATTAGTGTAAGGCATTCATACAGGCAAATTATATAGATATTTAGGTAAATAAGCAGACCACAAATTGATAATATATATTGAAAGGGGTCTAGGGATGCCTTAAGAGATATTATTAATCTTTGAATCAGATGTTGTGAAGGAGAACCATATCTCCTCTAAAACCCATACTTAGTGTCCCCTTGGAGATGAAATATTGAACCAATTGGACCATGTGTGATAATTCTCAAGTGTATATGCCCAATCACTGAATAAACTAAGGAACACCTACAAAGCAATAAACTGAATAAAGCAAAGAGGTTATTTGGAACTGGGATACTCACCATGTATTCATTATTGACTGAACCAAATTTAGCTATGTGAACCTTCTATAATAATTGGACATCTTTGCCTCTTGGTTTTGATTATTCCTAAAATATTTCCCAAGATAAAAATCAACCCCATAACAGCTTACACTGCATGATTACACTTTTTTAGCTCCTGAGAAGAGGCTTAAAGTGTACTTTAACTCACTGCTATTTTCTTTTTTTCTTGTTCATTTCCAAAGAACACAAACAGTGCCAGGATGGGAACATGGCAATTAAAGTATGTCCTCTGTTGGTCACCACAGCACCCATGGATGCAATCAAAACTGAAGAAAACTGCAGAAACAGCTCCAGCTTCCTGATGAACACTTTTGACACCTTCTTAATTTATATTTATTATTTTTGGATTTGTGCTAGAGGCTTATATTAAAAACAGTTATTCTTGACCATAGGACTATTTAATCCTTTAAGGAATGGGAAAAGAAAACCATTTATAATTTTCTCACTAACCTTGAAAGGAGAAACAGCTGTTTCAGACAAATGCAGCCTGATGATGGGATTCAGCACAGATCTCTTGGGCTGATGAGCTCTGCCTTCACATACATTATCATCCTTCTCTTAGAAAACCCAGGGGAAACCTATGGGGAATGTATTATTTCACTACCTAAAGAGAGAAATATCATGATATAATATAACATGACACTACCTGATTGCATTCACTGATTAACTGCATTCTCTAATTTCTATTGATAGTTATGAAATCATTTCCCATAACATCAAGCCAAGTCTTTGCCACAGAATGTTGGAGGCTAACACTTCATTTGCATCTGTCTTTGTTGTTTTAATCATTGAATCATATTATATTAGAAAAGAAAGAGACCTTATATTATATTTTATAGATGAGGTTACTGAAGTTAATATCACCACCATTTTGGAGATCATATTGTAATGTTGGAAGTAATAAATGCAAGAGCTGAATACATAGACAGTCTTTGTAAAATAGCTGAGAGATTTCCATATACAAAGAGAGTCCCACTGACTAAAATGAGTAGATATTGAATTTTAGAATAATATCCATAAGAAAAAGCATGGCATTTGATAGAAGAAAAGTCTTGTCATTATGAAGTAATTTCAAGGTTTGACTAACATATACTAGCTATATCATATAAGGCAAATTACTTAACATTCTGATGATATGAGGCAACTCTTTAAAATTATAAATTATGGAAAAATTGTCAAACATTATCAATGGTGTTGGTTTTGCATCAGAGGAAATCACAGGTTATAAATTTTAGCAAGACATATTGGGTGGGGCTGAGGATCTAAATCTTAGTTCAGAATAGTGGAAAATAATGAAAGCAACACAGTATTAACAAAACAATTTCACTATAATTATAGAAAAGATTTATGGCAGGGATCTTATATTTCTATTATCACAGGGTATCACCAGTAATATCCTTAATGCAGTTGGCTTTTTAGATGAAGATGACTCAGCATCATGGGTCTGATCTGGAGAGCACCTTGACTGAATAAGGACAGATAAGCACATTTAAAATGGAAATGAATTCTCAATTTGGGAACCAGCTCAAAAATTAGATGTTAATTTAGAAAGTGTAATATAGTACACACACAAAGTCAAATAGGAGTAATCCTCTGGATTAATTACTGTAGAAATTACCATGTGTCTAAAACTTCTCCCTCTAATTTGTCTGTAATCAATGGAACTTTTCAGGAAAATTTCATATTGGTTACATAGATCTAGACCAAAAATAAATAAATAAAAGCCATGAAATCCATAAAGTCTTCCTTAATATTCTCATCTATAAGTGGCTTCTAATTACTAAAGTTTCTCATATTTCTCTGTACCACTTATATTCAGGTACAATAACATATTATAGTTATTATTTGTATTCTTTCTTGTAGTTTGCATCTCTTGAAAGATTGAGATTGTACTTTATTTCATCTTTGTATGCAAAATATTTTGCAACATGATACAGATGAGAAAACTGAGATTAAGAAATCTAAAGTGACCTCATAAAAACAAAGAGTTTCACAGTTAGTTTTTAGAATCATAGTACTTTAGAGTTGTAATACAGCTGATACTTGAGGGGTTTCTATTGTAATAGAGAGATACTAGAGGGTGTCTATTGGTTCTTCTTGATGACTAATGGATCAAGGCTTTTTCCTACCCTCCACCCTTCACCTCCTCATTTCCTCCCTCTCCCTCCCCCTTCTTCTTCAAGTCATTCAGTGTGAACTAGGAGATTTAGAGGAAATTTTCTTTTCTCTTGACTTCTCAAGTAAGGGATTTATTTGGAAAAGACAGGAAAGTATGGAGGATAAGGTAAGAAGGATGGGGTTTTCCCTAGTCTATATACAATGAGGGTTAGGAAGATATTGGGGAAATGGCAATCAGTTACTAGCAGGGAGAGTCAAAGAGTTTGGAGGACACTTATTTTTCTTCTTCTTTTAACCAGCCAGACAAATGTCAGTCAGTCATCAAAACCTTTAGGGTCTTCACCATCAGCCACAAGCAGCTACGAGTTTAGTCCAAAACCAGAAACCCCAGCTTCTTCTCCACCACTCTGTCAGAAGCCAATAAGGGTCTCTCAGACTAGGTCAGAAGTAAGTTCAGGCTAGTTCAGCTGCTGGCTTGACTCCAATTGTCTTTCCCTTTCCAGGTAACATTCCAAATGGAATGTTACCTTTTGATTGACAGTTCTTCTGTCCTCAGCTTTGTGTTGCATGCTTGCCTTGCAAATTCTCTCTTTGAGTTAAGAGGTAGATCATCACCTATCCCTGTGATAAAGTGATTTGCCTAAGGTAACACATGGAATAAATAGGGCTGGAAACTGAATGCTTTCATATCTGTTGGATATATATATTTTAACCATGCCATTCTATAAGACCAACCATACACATTTTTTTGTTGCCTGTCCTGCTTAGGAACAATAGTTACACCTACATGATGATCACTCTGTATTAGCTCTATTCTTCTAGTGACAGAATATTCTTAAGTGGAAGAGTAAGAATATTGATCCCATTAGTCTAAACAATTCAGTAACACATCATTGACAAATAATACAGAGATAGATAACCATTTTCTTAATTCCATTAAAGTAAATGTCATGATTTAATTTCCCTTCCAAATATATTGAATGTATATGAGAATTCTACTAAATTTAGTTTTTGGAAAAAATGTTGTATTTTGAAATTTTAATAGACAACTTTATATGACATAAAATTATTAGAAAATATTATATCATTACTACAAGTAAATATTGTTTCTATTCAAAAATCAAAAACAATTTAAAATATATTCTAATTTCTCTAGAGAATTTTAGGGGGGGAAATAACAGGTCAATCATTTTGAAAAGTAATAGATTTTGAGAGTTTAAGTGGTTCTCTGTCTGTCTGTCTCTGTCTCTCTCCCTGTCTTTTCCTCTTTGTTCTTTCTTTTTATTTCTCTCTTTTTTATCCATCTTTCATAAACATATTTTTGTTCTGTCTTTACTTAAAAGGAAGTCAATGCAATACAATCATCACATCCCCTAGCCTCTTTAGAAATCAAATCAAAAGCCTAATGCACCATAAAAATTGAACCAATTAATTTTGCTTATTTTTCTTTAACAGTTCTCTTTTGAACTCAACTCATTTTAACTACCCTTCCCACCCTTTTGTCTCACCAGAAGCAACCTCAATATGATAATTAATTGTTGTCATTAGTATTCAATGTAATTTTTCATACATGCAAAACATTCTTGATTAGAAAAGATTTCCATGAGTTGGTATCTCAGCTGTGAAAGCCCTATTTTCATTAAAAACTTCACATTTCTTGCATGATAAATAACATAAAAACTAGGACTCATTGGAAATGTGGATTCTGATCAATAGTTCAAAGCTATTTATCTCTGCCTCTGGAATATCAAGGCTACATTGTATCCTTCCTTTTGTGTGCAGACTTTGAACTTCACTTGTCTCTTCTCATATTATATACTTTATGTGCTAGAGGATTTAACCAGTGAAGCTTTCATGAAATTTATAATCTATCTTTTGATAACTGCACAAAAGTTTCTTACTCAAAGCTGATTCAAACAAACTTGTTATTATTTGACAGCTGGATGGTGGTAATGGTCTCTTTTGAGTTCCCTAAAAACAGGTATTTCATTAAGTTTGTTTTTAGTGTTCCAATCCTCCCTTTTCTGCTCTCTGTTCCCATTTTCTTGGCGTACTTCCAGTGCTACTTAAACCAATTCCTACTTACTAATTATGCTCTCCCCACTTTCCCAAGTTATTCTTTGAATAGTATACTATTCAGAAAAGAACAAAATTTGGTTATGGGTTTATTAAAGCTATTCCTGCATAGGCAGTTCCTATATATTACCTCAGAGTTTTACCTTTCTTATAATGGGGAACTTAGTACTTCCTAAGGAATCCCATTTTATTTTGAACTCCCTTAATTATAAAGGTGTTTTTTCCCTTCTATCAATGCAACTTTCACCTTCTGGATATTTCCAAATTTTGATATTAGTCGTACCAAGTTTTCAAAACCTTTTACTGTCTTAGATTCCTCAAGTATAAAATGAAAACAATATGAGTACAGGTTAAGTGATTTGCCCAATCAGTAATGCATGAGGCAGGATTTGAATTCAGACCTTCCTAATTTCACTCCAAGCAATCTATCCACTGATCTACCAATTGCCTCAATGAGCAGAGGAATCTTATAGATGATAATTGTGGAGGGAGGGTCCTCACAATAAACTCTTCCCATTAACTGAGATTCTATCCCTCTTCAGAAAAGGGAATAAGGACCAGGGAAACATATAGTCAATACCTGGAAAACATTAAAGACAAAGGGACACAGATCTCTTTTTGAGTACTCTTTCTTTTTTAGTTGGTGATTCATTGTCCAAACACACATATATGTATGTGTATACTTAATATATGATAGGTAGTATGTGTGTATGCTTATATTTTCTTTCTAGCCAAATTATTTGTCTTAACCCAGAAATATTTTTACTTTTTCTATTAAATTATTTTTGTTGTGACAAATTTTATAAATCTCTCCAGCATTTTTTCAATGACTTACTATCTACCACATAAATGGAAAAAAAAATAAATAAAATTTGACTGTTATTTGAGTGCTGAATGTTCAAACATGTTCTAAGCCCAATTTGTTAAAGAAAATCTCATCCTGAATTTTTCCCTATGAGGGTAGTTTGTCTCCCTCAGGTTAAGTCCCTGGTGGTCCCTCTGTTGGAAATAATAAAGTTCCAGTAATATGAGTGATGTTGTTTAACTAGAGAAGCTCGGGCATGGTTATTAGGGGCATCCTTCCCCTAATGGAGAGAACAGAAAAAGTATTCTCTTCCCCAGGAGCTATTTCAAAGAATACTTCATTGGAAGAGAGAGAAAGGAAGAGACAGATAGACAGACACAGAAGAAGACAGATAGAGAGAAACAGACACAGACACAGAGAGACAGATAGAAGAAGAATCCTTAAGATTCATTTTTTCATCCTGAAGAATTCACCTCTACCCTCCAATAACACTAATCAACTTACATTAAGTCTCCGTATGATACAAAAATGTAAAGCACACCCATTAAAAAAAATAGTTGGACAGAGATTTTGAAGTGTGGGTGTCATTAATCACAAATGGTAAGAGTTCAGTAACAAATGCATATCAAGTCACTTAAAGTCATTGTGGAATGTGTGAAGCATGAATCAGACTTTCTTTTAGTATCTCTACTTAGTACCTCACCAGACACTAAGTAAGGGTGTTTGCAAGTAATTTGCTAAAATGACTGATAACTCAGTATCAGAAACTTGTGAATCCTTTGATAAAAGTTAACATCTTAAGAGGGTGAGAAGTAGATCCCACTGGCAATTTGGAAACTGTGATTGACCCCTGTGAAGAGGGGAAGGGGCAAGAAGTCACTATAAAAGCCCTAACCTTCTTCAGCTGGAGAGTCTTCTACAAGCAGTCTTCTGGAGATAATCATTGGTAGTTGTCTTCGACTGGTGACCTTACTCTTGGAGGTAACTTGGGACTTGGACTGCCACTTGGGTAAGGGTGTACCTGACCTTCCTTTCCTGGTGTCAGGAGAGAAATTAGTTTTGGAGAAGATTTCCCTTCTTGGAGGAGACCAGTGGATGGGTTAATAAAGCCCTGCTGGGCTGAGCTGTGCACAAGAGCAATATTTAATGTGAGAGGGTAGACATCTTCTCTACCCTTTATTTGTATTTCTCTACTTTCACTCTTTCCACTCTTTTGTAAATAAAAGCTATTAAAAGACATTTTGACTTGAGCGATAATATTTTAAATCAGTGATCATTATTTAGATTAATTTAGAATCCTTATATATTTATTCAAACCCTTAATTTAATTCCTTGGAAAGGAAAAGAGAAAACTATAACTTTCTATAAAGAGTGGGAAAAAATGCTAATTGCATTGAAGTAAAAAGTGACCAGCTTCTTCACCTTCCAAAAAGGAGAAAGTAGGGATTTTATCCTTTTTCATAATTCTACAGTATTTTAAAGAATAATATGTTATTTTAAAATGGATTTTCTAGACTAACAAGATACTTTATTCATTGGTGTGTTTCTGAACAGCCCTTTGGAATAATGGCATAATTCCTTCATTTGAATTGCTTTCTTGTGGCTTGGATTAGGGAGTGGACTGGAGGAGCCCTGTCCTTTCGCAACCAAAGAAAAATTAAAAAGACCATAATTTTAGTGCTGAAGACCAAGTTACTACCTAGTCTAATTCCTTAATTTTATAAGCAAGAAAAGTGAGACATAGAGATGCTAAGCAACTTCTCCAAAGTAAAAAGAAAGAAAATGTATTCTCTCTCTCTCTCTCTTTCTCTCTCTCTCTCTCTCTCTCTCTCTCTCTCATTTAAGCAGTTCCATTTTTTAAGGTCATTATAATTGTAGTTCTGGGGAAATCATGTGAAATGTGGCCTAACATGATAATATTGATAGGTAGATGACCCTGTGTTTCAGGACTTGATGTCAAGAAAAGCCAAGTTAAAATCCTTAAACATTTATTTTGTGATATTGAGCTAGTTCAGTAACTTCTTAGTATCAGTTTCCTCTTCTCAAAAATATGGACAATAGCCTCTTTTTTACATGAATGATAGCATTTATTTTTGTGGCTTTGAAGATAAGAGGAGAAAACACATCTAAAACACTTCCCAAAACTTAAAATTCCAATTATTGTTCTTGTTCTTTTACTTTATTCTTTCTTCTTCCTTCTTCCATTCCTTTTCCTCCTCTAAATCCAATTTAACCTCCTGATAGTTAAAAATCAAATCATGATACTATAAACAATAATTACACAATCTTATTCATAGGTTACATTTGCAAAATAGCATTTCTGAAGTTTTTGTTATTTATATAGAATTATAAACCCAATTTGAGCTTAATTGATTGACTAATATTTATTATTGAGCTAGTTAGTTTATATTAGATACTCAGTTGTTTTTTGAATACTTTAATTAAGAATAAAAATAATAATAGAAAAAACTTATAGTTATAAGACCTCATTGATGTGGATATTTCCTCCAACAGTATGACAACTCATTCATTTCTGCCTATCCTAGGCAACCCTTGTCAATAACCTCCCCTTAATCTACCATAGAATGAACACCCAACATGCTGGGAATCTTTTTTTATTCTGCAGCTATTACATGAATACCAATCAAACATTTGGACTATTTACTCATTATTCTTTATTCTTGCTATATGATCAACTGTGATTTGTATACCTTTTTTTCTTAATAATACATTTTTTTTCCTGTTAACAGGAAAGAGGACAATATTGAGTTCTTGTCTCAAAATCTGGGGTCTTTAGGTTTATTGAATACTAAATTGCTGAGGACATTTTCCCCTAGGCTATTCCACTGATACATCCTTCTGTCTCTTAGCAAATACCATATTGTTGTGATGACTACTGTGTTTTATAGCACAGTTTAAGATCTGGTACTGGTAGGCCACCATCTTTCACATTTTTTTTCATTATTTCCCTTGATATTCTTGATCTTTTCTTCTTTCAGATGAACTTTGTTATAATGATTTCTAATTCTATAAAAGGTTTCTTATTAGTTTGAAAGGCATATCACTGAATAAGTATAGTAATTTGGATAGAATTGTCATTTTTATATTAGCACATCCTACCCATGAGCAATTAATGTCTTTCTAGTTATTTAGATCTAGTTTTAATTGTGTGAAAAGTGTTTTGCAGTTGTGTTCATATAATTCCTGTGCTTGTCTTGGCAAATAGATTCCTAAATATTTTATATTGTCTAAAGTGATTTTAAATAGAGTTTGTCTTTCAAAACCCTGCTACTGAATTTTGTTGGAAATATATAGAAATGCTGATGATTTATGTGGGTTTATTTTGTACCCTGTACCTTTCCTAAAGATATTAATCGGAGACATAGTCAAGATGGCAGATTAGAGGCAATGAAAGTTCAGATCTCTGCAAACCCTTCCTCATTGATCAAAAACACAATGCTTCAAAGGGACTGAAAACCAAATCTAACAACAGGACAGAGCTAGGGAACCCTCCTCCAGGAACCAATTTAAAAGGTACACCCCTATAAAAGCCTGAACTGTAGAACATGTGGGTGTAAAGGGAAGAAAGAAGGAAGGTCTCATGAGCCCTCTCCCATCTATAGCTCTGAGCCTCCAGTTGTGGCTGGAATCTCTAGGTAGGCCAGGGCTCTAGTCTGGAGGGAGAACCTTGCCAACAAAGCTGTGTTCAGGGCTTAGAACACAGGCGGTGTAAAGGCATCTGTAGGAAAAGCACAAAACAGGCAGTCCAGTTGCAGCCGAAAAACTTCATCTTGCCCCCCCCCCAACACCTTTTCTGGAGGTTTTGGCTCAGGATGCATGCAGCTTTACAGATCAACTCTGCCCTGGCTCAATTTCATCAATAAGGGCAGATATGAAGAGTTCAGAGGACAGGGAAGCTCAAGGTCCATTACCCCTCCCCCACAGTTTGATCTTATAAAATATCAATTACTCCACCCTACTTAGATCTTACTTTATGGAGAAGATGAAATTGTAATCTCCTGATAGAACAATGAAGTTATGTAGTTCTTAATTTATAGTGAAGCTAGAACTTTAAGCTAAGTCTATTTTAAGACCTTAATACTAAAAGGTGTTAAGTAACTATAAAGGGTAAATTAACCTCAAAACGGTTAAGTAACTAACAAAAGGTTAACTTAACAAATAAGTGTTAATTAACTTAAAAAATAGAATAGAACCTAATCAAAGAAGATGAGAACTAAAGAATTGGCAGTCCTAGAGAAAAGCCTCTGATGTGATTGGTAGACATGAAAATTTAGAGGAGGGGACACAAGAGTAAAAGGTCTATATATTTTGTGTCACTTCCTCTCTCTGGTACCTTTTGGTGGAGGAGAAGTGGCTGGTGGCAGCATGCTGTGCCTTTCAGCATCTTGGCATAGCTACAACTATTGTCCATTTCAGTGGTGAGTTGCTGGCTGAATTTTTCCTTCTTTAATTTCCAAACTTTATCCTCTTAAAAGCCTCTAATCTCCTTCAGAGACCTAGAGGCAGAGATCTTGAACTCCCCCTGGCACAGGCCAGGTGGGAGAAACCCTATACCCTCTTCCCTATTTCTCCTTAAAATCCTTCCCTCTATATTAATTAAAATTACCATAAATTTCCAGACTGACTTGGGTATTTTATTTGGGTTTTTATTCCCTGGTGACCAATTAATTTAGATTTTAAGTCACAACACTAAAATTATCTCCACAATATGAGAGCCTAGCTGACTGAGGTCTGTAAACCTTAAAATTTCTTAGACTTGTGAATGTTGGAAATTTCACCATTGGAAGGTTTCATGCTTGTAGGGAATTTCCTACTGATAGTGGGAACTCTATTGGAATGTGAACCCCATTGGCAAGGGAGGTTCCTCCTCCTCCCTTCTTAAGATTACTTTAGGACAAAAACCTTTTGCTAAACAATGGAAAGGGCTGCAGCATAGATGAAAATTTAATTTTTCCAATCTCCACCCTACTCAGGGTAACAGGATTTAGGAAGGGCTGGAGCAAAGGATCAAGATTTAATTATTTGAGAATATGACCTTCAACAGACATGTGCAAAGCCACAGACCTCTGGGTGGTCCTGGGTTAAGCTAGAGCCACCATTGGCACAGGGAAGACATGGACAGTGATTGGTAGATGTGAGAACTGAGGGGAGGGAACTTGGATGGTTTCCTTAAAGATAGTGGGGTCTGAGGACTAAGGGGTGGTTGGAGAGTTTTTGCTCTGAGAGGTTGTGCTCTGAGAAGCTTGCTCTGAAGGAAGCTGGAGGTGGAGGCCCCTGAGACTGTTTCTGTATTTTGGTCACGTGAGTGATAGGGACTAATCTCTTTTCTTTGCCTCAGCTATCTCAGGACTTGGGCCTTTTGGCCCAGCCTAAACAGAGGGGGTATTTAAGCCCTATTCCCTTCTCTCCCCTTTCTCTCTCTCTCTCTCTCTCTCTCTCTCTCTCTCTCTCTCTCTCTCTCTCTCTCTCTCTCTCTCTCTCATACCTTTCTTCCTCCTGTTTGTAATTAAACTCCATAAAAAGTTGACTGCTGACTTGAGTTTTCATTTAGGAATTTCATAGATGAATTCCTTGGCGACCTTAAATTAATATTTATCAGTCTTTTAAGTGATTTCCTTCCCACAGGTCCAAGGGCAAAGGCTGCAAGAAACTACAGGCAACAACCTTAACAACATGGCAGGAAGCCTTGCTTTTTTTCAGCTTCTGCTATCAGTCAGGGAAGATCAGACTACCTGATCAAACAGCAGAACAGAAAATAAACCGCTTCAGGCCAGAAAAGCCCAAACTCATAGATCCAGTACAAAGCGAGGGTAGCAAGACTACAGGAAACTGTGGGGGGTGGGATGGGGAAAATATGAGTAAACAACAGAAAAAAAAAGAAATTATAATTGACTGCTTCTATCCAGGCAATTAACAAAGAGCAAATGAAACAGAGGAAGATGAAGGAACACTAAGCAAAAACACAGAAACACCAGCAGAATGGACACAGGCTTTGGAAGAACTCAAAATTCAATTAAAAAACAATTAAGCGAGGCTGAAGACAACTGGGAAAAGAACTAAAAAAGCAAAATTAATCATCTGGAAACAGAAAATAGTGTCTTAAAAGCCAAAATTAATCAGCTTAAACATGAGGCAAAGTAGATGAAAGATGAGGCAAAGAAGATGAAAGATGACCTCTAAAGAAAGTCAGACCAGAAGGATGACAAAAAGCCAGGGATGAAATTCAGTCTTTAAAAACTAAAATACAGCAACTAAAAGCAAACAATTTCACAAGGCAGCAGGAAACTAAAAAACAAAATCAAAAGAATAAAAATATGAAACACCTTATCAACAAAATGGAAGATTTGGAAAACAGGTCCAGGAGAGACAACTTAAGAATCATTGATCTACCAGAAGATCATAACATAAGAAAAGGCCTGGACATCATTCTAAAGGAAATTATCAAAAACAAACAAACAAACTGCCCCATCATTCTAGAGCAAGAGGGAACAGTGGAGATTGAAAGAATCCATACATCACCTCCTGTACTTAATCCCCAACTTACAATTTCCGGGAATGTTATAGCCAAATTCAAGAACTACCAGACCAAGGAAAAAATATTACAAGCTACTAAGAATAAGTTGTTCAGATACCATGAAATTACAGTGAGGATAACACAGAATCTGGCTACATCTACACTGAAGGACCAAAAGGCTTGGAATATGATATTCCGAAAAGCAAGGGAGCTAGGTCTACAACCAAGAATCAACTACCCAGCAAAACTGCTATATTCTTACAGGGGAAAGTATGATCATTTAATAGAATAGAAGACTTTCAAGTATTTGTAAAGAAAAGACCAGATCTGAACAGAAAATGTGATGCCCAAACACAGAACTCAAGAGAATCATCAAAAGGTAATTAAAAAAAGGAGAGAAAACAAACAAAAAATCAACTTTTTTTAAGGGACCCAATAAGTTAAATAGCTATGTATCACTATAAGAAAAGAAGGTATTAGTAACTGTTATAAATTGTTACTATCACCTGGCTAGCTTGAAGAATTATGCTTAGAGGGAACAGTGATGAAATGCCAAGACATTATATATATATATATATATATATATATATATATATATATATATATATATATATAACTAGAGGTAAAAAAAGAGGTTAATAATAAGAGAAATGGAAAAAGAAAAAAAATCGGGTTATTTTATGTCATATAAAAGCCTATGGTGAGAGTGAGGGAGAACATCAATACACTGAAAGGGTAAAGAGGTTGGAGATAGGAAATACGTAAGCCTTATGCATTGAAATTGACTCAAAGAGGGAAGAATAATCAAATCCATTGGGACCAAGAATTGATTTGTGCCCTATAGAGAAGTAGAAGGATAACAAAGAACTGGTGAGCAGGGAAGCAGTACAAAGGAGGGAGAGGGTGAGAGGGTAGTTTAAAAAGACAACAAAGAAAATGAGAGTGGAATAAGAAGGGGGGTAGAATCAGAAGTAAAATAAGGGTGGGAATTAGGGGGGACTCCTTAAAAACAAAACATTGGTGTAGAAGGAAATAGTGAAAGAAGAAAGGGCAGGACTAGAAGAGGGTAAAGGTAAGCAGATAGAGCAAAACCTGTTGGGCATCAACTGAGAAAAAGAAGGCAGGAATCACAATCATGATATCTGACAAAGCCAAAGTAAAAATAGAGCTAGTTAAAGAGATAGGGAAGGTAATAACATCCTGATAAAAGGCAGTATAGCAATGAGGAAATATCAGTACTCAACATGCATGCACCAAATAGCATAGAATCTAAATTTCTAAAGAAGAAACTAGTGGAGCTCAGGAATGAAATAGATAGAAAAAATATACTATTCAGAGACCTAAAACTTCCTCTATCATAACTAGATAAGTCAAACCAAATGATAACTAAGAAAGAGGTAAGAGAACTTAGGAAAAAATAGAGTTAGTAGATATGTGGAGGAAAATAAATAGGGACAAAATGAATACCCCATCTTTTCAGCAGTACATGGTACATTCACAAAGACTGACCATATACTAGGGCATAAAAACATTGAAAACAAGTGCAAAAGAGCAGAAATAATAAATGCAACCTTTTCAGATCACAATGTAATGAAAATAATATTAGTAAGCATACATGGAGAGGCAAATCAAAATTAGTTGGAAACAATACTATGCTCCAAAATTGGTTAAAGAACAAATCATAGAAACAATTAATAATTTAATTGAAGAAAATGACAATGATGAGACATCCTTTCAAAATCTATATGATGCAGCCAAAGCAGTGCTTGAGGGGAAATTTATATTCTTGAGTTTATATAGTAACAAATTAGGGAGGGCAGAGGTCAATGAATTGGGCATGCAAATTTAAAAAAAAAACTAGAAAGTGAACAAATTTAAAATCATCAGATGAAAACTAAATTAGAGATCCTAAAAATTAAAGGAGAAATTTAAAAAATTGAAATTCAAAGAACTATTGATTTAACAAATAAGAGTAGAAACTGGTACTTTGAAAAAGCCAATAGGAAAAGACAAAATACTGGTCAATATAATTTTAAAAAGGAAAGAAGAAAACCAAATTAACAGCACCAGAGATGATAAGGGAGACCTGTATGATTGCAAATCTGTTACCCTGAAAAAGAACTACATAACCCAAGAGCTCACTGACTTCCTGTAATTATGTACTTACTATAGACAGAGGATAAAGGGTGTGGACTATGGAGGCTTACTCTCTCTGATGTATAATAAGCATTGATGGTGGTGAGTGGGGTTGACTAAAAAATGACTAATCAGCCATGATCACGTGGTCTTTATTTTGTATCTTCTTAATTCCTTGGTTTCTAATGATCATTAATAAATCTCTTAAAATATAATATTAATATTGAGATTTAATTTTAACTTTTACATTGATAGCAACCATTAGTCAGAGAAGAACCTCTCAAATTTTTAAGATACTCTAGATAAATTTTTTTAAGCCATGTTTTTCCTGCCAAGGCTTTTTGCCCACCCCACCCACCCTTGCAAATTCCAACTCTTTTTGGAGCTGCTACGTTTTTCTTTTACTACTTTTTGCCCGGTTGCTTGCTCTCCCTACTGGCTGGACTATTTTTATTGGGAGGACTTTTGTTGAAGAAGAAATGAGCCACTTCTTTCCTCAAACTGCTTGAGTCCTTCCTTCCTCTTTCCTCCTTTGTTGTTCCTCCTTGCTGCTGACTCTAGTTTGCTATACTGCTTCCTCCTGTACTTCTGGACCCAGATTGCTCACCAGACCCCAGACCCACCTTCCAGAAATCCTCCTCCTGCTCTCCAGCTCTGATCCTAAATTGGCCTCTACTCCGCTCCTGATTGTGGTTCCTGCCTCTGCTGGACTGATTGCTGCCTCCAAGAAGCTAGGAGTCCTTGGAGTCACTCCTCAGGGTAGATGGCAAAAACAAAACAAAACAACAACCACCACAAAAACAACCCAGGGTGTTTTTATCCTTAGGCAATGTTCAGCCTTCTAACTCGCTCTGGGGAAACTAGCATTTTACC
The DNA here is from genome assembly GCF_027887165.1 of Monodelphis domestica. Taxonomy (NCBI): domain Eukaryota; kingdom Metazoa; phylum Chordata; class Mammalia; order Didelphimorphia; family Didelphidae; genus Monodelphis; species Monodelphis domestica. The sequence goes on along the minus strand of NC_077227.1, from coordinate 243,126,662 downwards.
TCAGTGGGACAGGGAGAAGGAAGAGACTCTTCCAAACAGCAAATGGATTACAATCATGGCATATTCTATGAAAGAGCACAGCATTACCTATTTCAAATAGCTTCTAGCTTTAGGATGTTTTTTTTTTCTTTCTCCCACTGATCCTTTTAATTATCTTGCCTGTGATTCAGGGGAGAAATTCATCCCCCTACAACCCTTTACCATTTTGGTCCTGCCCAGTTTGAGATTCCTAAAACCCATATTCTCCCTCATTATGGGAGATTCCACAGTGCTGATGTCTCTGAATACAATTCCAGTGGACCTAAAATAAAGAATACTATCTACTTCATAAGTGATTTTCTCAAGTGTAGACATATATCTTACCAGAAAAGAAATTTGTTTTGCTTCAACATGAATTTTTTTTTTTACTTTTTCACCCTTATTTTAAATAGAGGTGGGTAGAGGAAGAAAACAAATAGTTGCTAACTGAAAAAAAATTATACTTAATACTTTATTTTTTTTGTTATTTTAGAAATTTTTTTGAGTTCCATGTACTTAGACTTTAACAAACACTCATTTTTTTAGCATATTGATAGCGCCTTCTCTTATATATCATACATCCCTTTTATTTCCCTTCTGGTTTCTATTAGAGGCACTTTTCAACCTTTCAGCTTGATAAACTCAGTTGTTTCTTGTATTCAGAGGGAATATGCTCACCAAGCTGTCGTATTATTTTGCCTCACTCCAGTATAGTATAATAATCACTTCATATCTTATGTTAACCACATGTCAATCTTTCTAATAAAGTAAAATCTGTTCAAGTTTCTAAGTTTTTCCTTTTTAAACCTGCTTATAGATGTATTTTTAAAAAACTATTTAAAAACAACACTATGGGACAACTGATAAAATGGTTCTAATTTCAGAAATGGAGGAAAGAAAGATGGTACTACAAGTAGCCTTTCTCAGGAGGATATAATTAAAATGAAAGGCATTCTATGATAGTTCTATTATTACGATAAGCTAGATAGGTTATTGATTATTAGGTTTTTATTCTGTCTAAATTTTGTGTTCGAAACTATAGAAATATTTAGGAGCTCTAAGTACATTAGAATTATGATAACACAATACCTGTTATCTTTACTTCCTTCAAAACAAGTATGAGTAGCTAGAGAGATGTCTTGAATATAGATCAAGAAGTTATAACTCAGACAACAGTAAGGTAAAACCCTGCAAGGAAGGAAGTAAATCATTTCAAGTAATTGACTTGAAAATTGACAATTAAAGCAGATCAGGGAGTATGAAGTCAGGAGATTAATTCAGACTGACAACTAAAGAATGGTCTATACTAACTGCTACTTAGAGTAATAGCATTCAGAATAGCATTCCCCAAAAGAATGAGCCTTTCCATGTTTCCTCAAAGTACTACTAAGTACAATACCACTTTGCTGTGAGGCCCTTCTGAAATCACTATCCAAAATTATTCTCTTTCTTCTCAGACTTCTCCCCCCCAAATTATCAATGTCTCCATCTCTCTCTCTTTGCTGTTCTTCACTCATTTTTTTCAGTCATATTTAACTCTTTGTGCCCCATTTTGGGTTTTCTTGACAAAAATACTAGAGTGGCTTGCCATTTCCTCTCGAGCTCATTTTTAAAATGAGGAAACAGAGTTAAGTAACTTGCCCAGGATTACACAGGTAGTTAGGGTCTGAGGTTGAATTAGAAATCTAGTCTCCTGACTCCAGAGCTGGCACTCTATCCTGTCATCAACCTGTGGAGCATCACACTCTATATGGTATTATTTTTGTAGTTGAAATATAGTCAAATAGCTACTAAGGATATGAATCTAGTTTTACACTAGGTCTATGAAATAATTCCAAGTTCAGGATCCAAAACACACACTGACTTGATGAAATCTAAAAACATTTCCAATTCTAAATTTAGAGTCCTATAGGGAGAGGGATCAGGATTAACCTTGTGAATTCATTGGCATGGGGAACCCAGATAAGGAAACTCCTATTATTAAGGCAGGTTGGCATTTTCTCTGCAATAGATATTCTTAGACAGCTACATAAATTAAAAACTTAAATGACTTGTCTAGTTTTCACAACCATTATGTATCAGATGTGATACTTAAATAGAAGTCCTACTGGCTTCAAGGCAGAATCTCTATGTACTATATAATGCTTCCTTTCTTTCACAATTATACACTACAGTTTATAGAGCACAATCCCCATAGAAAATCACATTACATTTATTGAATTATCTAATCAATAACACCTACTGGCCTTGCTGAGAAATAAGCTCCATATATAAGAGCTGGGTCATTTCATTTTTGAATCCTCAGGTTCTTGTAAAGTCCTTTTTATAGAAGAAATGTTAACAAGAGATTACTGAATTAAATGGAAATGATTTCTAAAGCTATTTGAACATATATAGGTTCAGAATCTTGAGGTTGCTCTTTATAAGCCCAGGGTGTTAGTAAACAGAAGATAAACTGGTCATAAAACAAAGTAGGTAATATAAACTAAGCTAGAGTATAATGTGATAGGAAGTTGACTAAATAGAGAATTCAAAAATATGTTGAAATACTGTCAAAACAAGCTAAAATAATGAATGTTGGGAAATTATTTAAGATTTCAATATATCTATGAACTCATTAAAATCACTATATGACATTTGTAAGATTAAAATTAAGTATACAAATACTTCAAGTATTATTTTTTATAATATTTATTAATAATAATAACTTAAAGTAAATGGAAGTAAAGTGAGAGAGAAAAAGAGCATTTTTTCCAGCCTCAGCATGAAAAAAAAAGACTCTGAAAGCATGGTTACAGTAACTTTTAACAACTCAATGTAAGACGTAGAGGAAAGGAATTCTGGGGGAGGTAGTCCTGGGGTACAAAATTCCAACTACACACAATAAATCAAAACCCTTCCTTCCTTTCTTCTTCTTCTTCTTCTTCTTCTTCTTCTTCTTCTTCTTCTTCTTCTTCTTCTTCTTCTTCTTCTTCTTCTTCTTCTTCTTCTTCTTCTTCTTCTTCTTCTTCTTCTTCTTCTTCTTCTTCTTCTTCTTCTTCTTCTTCTTCTTCTTCTTCTTCTTCTTCTTCTTCTTCTTCTTCTTCTTCTTCTTCTTCTTCTTCTTCTTCTTTCTTCTTCTTCTTCTTTCTTCTTCTTCTTTGTTCTTCTTCTTTCTTCTTCTTCTTCTTCTTTCTTCTTCTTCTTTCCTTTTAAACATTGTTTTATTTGGTCATTTTCAAACTTTATTAATTAGAAACAAAGGTCATTTTCTTTTCCTTCTCCCCAATCCCACCACCCCTCCCATTGGTGACACATGATTACTTGTGTCCTCCATCCAAACTCATTTCCATGTTGTTGGTATATGCATTAGGGTGTTCATTTAGAGTCTCTCCTCAATCATATCTCCTCCACTCCTGTAGTCAAGCAGTTGCCTTTCCTCCATGTTTTTCCTCCCACTGTTTGTCCTCTGCTTGTGGGAAGTGTTTTTTCTCCTAGATCCCTGCAGATTGTCAATTACATTGACACTAATGAAGAACTCCATTATGTTCAATTGTACCACAGTGTATCAGTCTCTGTGTACAATGTTCTCCTGGGTCTGCTCCTTTCCCTCTGCATTGTTCCAGTCTCCATGGAATTCCTCCACTTTATTATTCATTTTAGCACAATAGTATTACATCACAAATATATACCACAATTTTTTCAGGCATTACCCAATTGAAAGGCATCGCCTCATTTTCCAATTTTTTTTGTCACCACAAAGAGTGCAGCTATGTATATTCTTGTACAAGTCTTTTTTCCTTATTATCTCTTTGGGGTACAAACCCAGAAGTGCTATGACTGGGTCAAAAGGCAGGCAATCTTTTATCGCCAATTGGACATAGTTCCAAATTGCCCTCCAGAATGGTTGGATCAATTCACAACTCCACCAGCAATGCATTAATGTCACAACTTTGCCACATTTCCTCCAGCATTCATTACTTTCCTTTGCTGTCATGTTGGCCAATTTGCTAGGTGTGAGGTGATACCTCAGAGTTGTTTTGATTTGCATCTTTCTGATTATCAGAGATTTAGAGACTTTTTTCATGTGCTTATTAATAGTTTTGATTTCTTTGGCTGAAAACTGCCTATTCATGTCTCTTGACCATTTTTCAATTGGAGAATGGCTTGATTTTTTGTATAACTGGTTTAGCTCTTTATAAATTTGACTAATTAGACCTTTGTCAGAGGTTTTTGATATGAAAATTGTTTCCCAATTTGTTGCTTCCCTCTTACTTTTGGTTACATTGGTTTTGTTTGTACAGAAACTTTTTAATTTAATATAGTTGAAATTATTTATTTTACATTTTGTGTCTCTTTCTAAGTCTTGCTTGGCTTTAAAAACTTTCCTTTCCCAAAGGTCTGACATATATACTATTCTGTATTCACCTAATTTATTTATAGTTTCCTTCTTTATGCTCAAGACACTCACCCATTCTGAGTTTATCTTGGTGTAGGGTGAGAGGTGTTGATCTAAACCTAATCTCTCCCACACTGTCTTCCAATTTTCCCAGCAGTTTTTATCAAATAGTGGATTTTTATCCCCAAAACTAGGGTTTTGGGGTTTGTCATAGACTATCTTGCTGAGGTCACTTACCCCAAGTCTATTCCACTGATCCTCTTTTCTGTCTCTTAGCCAGTACCAAATTATTTTGATTACCACTGCTTTATAATATAATTTGAGATCTGGGACTGTAAATCCACCTTCCTTTGTATTTTATTTTCATTATTTCCCTGCATATCCTTGATCCTTTGCTCGGAATGAACTTTGTAATGTTTTGTTTTTTTAATAATTCAGTAAAAAAGATTTTTTGCAATTTCAATGGGTAAGGCACTAAATAGATAGATAAGTTTGGGCAGGATGGTCATTTTTATTATATTAGTTCATTCTACCAATGAGCACTTAATGTTTTTCGAATTGCTCAAGTCTAGTTTTAGTTGTGTGGAGAGTGTTTTGTAGTTGTGTTCATATAGTTCCTGTGTTTGTCTCAACAGATAGATTCCTTGGTATTTTATTTTGTCTAAGGTGATTTTGAATGGGATTTCTCTTTCTAATTCTTGCTTCTGAGATGTATTGGAGATATATAGAAATGCTGATGACTTATGAGGGTTTATTTTGTATCCTGCAACTTTGCTAAAGATGTTGATTATTTCCACTAGCTTTTTTGTTGATTCTCTAGGATTCTCTAAGTAGACTATCATATCATCTACAAAGAGTGACAGCTCAGTCTCTTCATTGCCTATTTTAATCCCTTCAATTTCTTTTACTTCTCTAATTGCTACTGTTAGTGTTTCTAGTACAATGTTAAATAATAGAGGTGATAATGGGCATCCTTGTTTCACTCCTGATCTTATTGGGAAAGCATCTAGTTTATACACATTGCAGATGATGTTTGCTGATGGTTTTAGATAGATACCATTTATTATTTTTAGAAAAGGCCCTTCTATTCCTATGCTTTCTAGTGTTTTCAATAGGAATGGGTGTTTTATTTTGTAAAAGGCTTTTTCTGCATCTATTGAGATAATCATGTAATTTTTGTTGGTTTGCTTGTTAATATGGTAAATTATTTGAATGGTTTTCCTAATATTGAACCAGCCCTGCATTCCTGGTATAAAACCTACTTGAACATAGTGAATGACCCTCCTGATCACTTGCTGCGGTCATTTTGCTAGTATCCCGTTTAAGATTTTTGGATCTATGTTTATTAGGGAGATTAGTCTATTGTCTCCTTTCTCAGTTTTTGACCTGCCTGGCTATGGAATCACTACCATATTTGTGTCATAAAAGGAATTTGGTAGAACTCCCTCTTTGCTTATTATGTCATAGTTTGTATAGTATTGGGATTAGCTGTTCTTTGAATGTTTAATGGAATTCACTTGTGAATCCATCAGGCCCCGGAATTTTTTCTTAGGGAGTTCTTTGATGGCCTGTTGGATTTCTTTTTCTGACATGGGATTATTTAAGAATTCTATTTCTTCTTCTGTTAGCCTAGGCAATTTATATTTTTGTAAATATTTGTCCATATCACCTAGATGGCATATTTATTGCCATATAATTGGGCAAAGAAGTTTTTAATGATTGACTTAATTTCCTCTTCATTGGAGGTAAGGTCCCCTTTTTCATCTATGATATTGTTAATTTGCTTTTCTTCTTTCCTTTTTTTTTAATCGATTGACCACTACTTTGTCTATTTTGTTTGTTTTTTCAAAGTACCAGCTTCTTGTCTTATTTATTAGTTCAATAATTTTATCAGTTTCAATTTTATTAATTTCTCCTTTAATTTTTAGGATCTCTAATTTGGTTTTCTTCTGGGGGTTTTTAATTTGTTTACTTTCAAGTTTTTTTGATTTGCATGTCCAATTCATTGATCTCTGTCCTCCCTAATTTGTTAATATATGCCCTCAGGGATATGAATTTTCCTCTGAGTACTGCTTTGGCTGCATCCCATAAAGTTTGAAAGGATGTCTCACCATTGTAATTTTATTCAATGAAATTATTAATTGTTTCTATGATTTGTTCTCTAACTGATTTTGGAGTATCATATTATTTAATTTCCAATTGATTTTTAATTTTGTTCTCCATGTACCCTTACTGATAATTATTTTTATTGCCTTATGATCTGAAAAGGTTGCATTAAATATTTCTGCTTTTCTGCATTTGTTTGCCATGTTTTTATGGCCTAGTGTATGGTCAATATTTGTGAATGTGCGATGTGCTGCTGAAAAGAAGGTGTATTCCTTTTTGTCCCTATTTATTTTTCTCCATGTATCTATTAACTCTAATTTTTCTAAAATTTCATTCACCTCTTTTACCTATTTCTTTTTTATTTTTTTATTTGATTAAGCTAAATTTGATAGTGGTTGGTTCAGATCTCCCACTAGCATAATTTTTCTATCTATTTCCTCCTTCAGTTCTCCTGGTTTCTTCATTAGAAATTTGGGTGCTATACCATTTGGTGCATACATGTTAATTTGTGATATTTCCTCGTTGTCCATACTCCCTTTTATCAGGATGTATTTACCTTCCCTATCCCTTTTAATCAGGTCTCTTTTTGCTTTGGCTTTGTCAGATATCATGATTGAAATTTCTGCCTTCTTTCTGTCAGTTGAGGTCCAATGGGTCTTACACAAACCTTTAATTCTGACACTGTGAGTATCTACCCACCTCATGTGTGTTTCTTGAAGACAACATACGGTATGATTTTGGATTCTAATCCATTCTGCTAATCATCTACATTTTATGGGTGAGTTCATCCCATTCACATTCAAAGTTATGATTGTCATTTGTGAATTCCCTATCATTTTGATATCCTCCACTAATTCTGACCTTTCTTCTTTTCCTAAAACCTTTTAAACCAGTGGTTTACTTTAAATCAGTTCCCCTAGTCCCGTCCCTTGATATGCTTCCCTTTCTAGCCCCTCCCTTTTTGTTCCCATTTTGTTTTTTTTTTGGGGGGGGGGGTCGGCTAATTTCCCTTCCCCCCTCACCTTCTCTCCCTTTTGATCTCCCTTACCCCTTTCCCCCCCTTCAGTTTTCCCTTCTCCTTTACACTATTGGATAAGATAGAATTCAAGATCCCAATGGATCTAAATGCTCTTCCCTCTCAGAGTTGATTTCACTGAGAGTAAGGTTTAAGTAATACCAATTAACACTCTCTTCCTCTCCTTCTTATAAGAGAATTCTTCCCCTCCCCTTCCCGTGTGTATCTTTGTGTGGCAAAGATTATTCTGTTTAATTTATTTATATTTCTTCAAGTATATCTTGGTATCATCATTGATTCCCATGCCTCCCTTTTTCTTTCTTTTTGTTTTATTCATCCAAATCATCTTAATGCCACAATCTTTCCCTATGAGTGATTCTTCTGATTATTCTATTAATGTATACAATTTTTGAGAGTTACACATAACATTTTCCCTCATATATTTATATATATATATATATATATATATATATATATATATATATATATATATAATTTGATCTAATTGTAGCTCTTATAGAAGGGAGTTTGAATAAAAGAAAAAAAAACATTTTTCTCATTTTCCCTTTCTTTCATATTTACCTTTTCATGTTTCTCTTGTTCTTCGTGTTTGGATTTCAAACTTTCCACTGAGTTCTGGTCTTTTCTTTACAAATACTTGGAAATCTTCTATTTTGTTGAATGCCCATACTTTCCCCTGGAAGTATATAGTCAGTTTTGATGGATAGCTGATTCTTGGTTGAAGACCCAGTTCTCTTGCCTTTCTGAATATCGTGTTCCAAGCTTTGTGGTCTTTTAGCATGGCAGCTGCCAGGTCTTGTGTAATCCTGATTGGTGCTCCTTTGTATCTGAAGTTTCTCTTTTTGGCTTCTTGTAAGACTTTCTCCTTAGCTTGGAAATTCTTGAATTTGGCAATTACATTCCTGGGAGTTGCTTTTGGGGATTTAGTATAGAAGGTGTTCTATGAACCCTTTCAATTTCTATTTTTTTCTCTTCTTCAAGAGCTTCAGGGCAATTCTCTTCAATTATTTCTTCTAGTATGGCATCAAGATTTTTGTTTATCTCTGGTTTTTCAGGTAGACCAATGATTCTCAAATTGTCTCCCCTTCCTCTGTTTTCCTGGTCTGTCACCTTGTCAGTGAGATAGTTTATGTTTTCTTCTAATTCATTAATTTTTTGACTTTTCTTTATTAATTCTTGCTGTTTTGCAAGATTCTTGTCTTCCAGTTGATTAATTCTTGTCTTTAAGGTCTGGTTTTGCTTTTTCAGTTTGGTCTGCCTTGCTGTTTGAGGCTTCCAGCTCTTTCTCCAATTTGGAGTTTTTGTCTATCAGACTGTTGACCTCTATGAATTTTTTCCCATTTTTTGCCAGAAGGTTTCCATCTTTTGGATAAGCTCCAATTTGAGTTCTTCCAGAGTTTGTGGACAATTTCCATTTTTTGGGAAGGTTTTGATTTTGTATGAATTTCATTCTCTTTTTCTTCTGTAGCCTCGGGTTTCCCTCTGTAAAAGCTTTCAATAGTCACTTTTTTCCTTTTCTTCTTGGAGGGTTGGTCTTGGGCACAATGAGCCATCCCTTTGGAGATTTTCCCTTTCCTTTGTAGTCAGAAATCTGAGTGAGATGGGCAGGTTTTCTGTGTAGTTACGTGGTGGGGCTTTTGCCTCAGGCAGGTTCTGACTTCCCCTCAACCTCCTCAGTTTGATAGTGTGTCCGCTGTCTGTGGTCTCCCATGTACAGGGGTCTCCTGTGAAACCGCTCTGAGGGGTATGTCCCTGGCAGTCCTTGTCAATTCCCAAGGACCCTGGTGTGCCCCCCACTCACTACAGTGAGGAGCAGAACTTTTGCCTCAGGCAGGTTCTGGAGTCTTCACAGAGTCTGCAGTTTGGACGAGCACCTGCAGTCTGTGCTCTCTAGCACACAGGGCTCTTCTATGTAGCCGCTCTCAGGGGTAGTTCCCTGGCAGTCCTAGTTAGATCCCAAGGACCCTGGTGTGCCCCCCCCAGTCACTACAGAGATGTTCCTCACTCACTCGCTGTCTCCAGTGAGCGCGCTGCTCTGACTCTGATTCCGTAGGTGAGGTGGGAGAGGATAATTCAGATCATGTTTGGGTGCGAGCTTTTTCTCTTTCTTTTAGTGTGGAAATGCTCAAACCCTATGTACCTTCATTGCTGCACCCTACTGTAGAGTTCCTCCATTCTTCTAAAGATGATTTTTATGTTGGGTGTTGATATTTAGTTGGGTGTTGGGGAGAGGAAGCGATTTGCGTCTAGATTGCAGCCATGTTTACCCAGAAGTCCCTGCCTTTCTTCTTGACCAAGTTTTCCAGCACATCCTCCATAGAAGTTCCAGGCATAATACTTGGAAGTCATCCACTATTTCTTTGGGCATACTGTCCATGTACATTATTTAGACATATGAACTAACTGATGGTCATCTCTTCCTCTTACTAGATTATATGTCTAGGCTACCTTCTTTTCATGTCTTAAATCTCTGTGATTATCTCTATAATAATGATTCTCAAATCTACTTATCCAGGCCTAAATTTTCTGCTGTCAACCAGTCTTGAGCCTCCAACTGCCTATTGGATTCCCACATATTGAAATATAGACATTTTTAGCTCCATCCATGATTGAAATCATTATCTTCCACAGTCTCCCATCCCAGCAACCATGGTCTAAGGCACAAATATCCTCCCAATCACTAAAGCTTGCAAACTATATGTCATCTTTGATTCTTTATTCTCACTCCCATGTCCAATATGTTACCAAGATCTGCTAATTTTATTTTTATTATATCTCTTGTATATCCCCCTTCTCTTTGCTGACAATCACAACTCTAGTACAAACCTTCATCTCCTTACTGTTGAACTATTACATTAGTTTAATGGTTCATTTCCCTGCCAGAAGTCTACCCCTAGCCCAGAATATCATCCAATCAGCTTTCAAAATCATCTTCCTAAAGCATAGTTTTGAACTTTTCATCCTACTCCCTCCAGGATCAATTTAAAATCCTCTGTGTAGTATTCATAATCCTTCAAAATCTGACTTTCTATTCTTATTAAACCTTTTCCTACCTTCCACCTCCACCTTTGCCCATATGTTCTATGCTTTTTGATCCAGTGACATTTGCCTCCTTGATGTTCCTTAAAAAAGATACTCCATCTACCAACAATAGGCATTTTACTGGTTGTTCTTCATGTCTGCAATAATCTTCTCACTTTTTTCTATTCTGAGGGTCTCATTTATCCTTTCTTTTAAGTGTAGAAATTATATTTAAAATTATTTTGATAGAATTTTAATAATCATTTCTTGACATTTTGTAATCTATTTTCTCTCCCTCCTTTCCAACCCTCTATTCTCCCTAAGATAGTAAGTAATATGATATAGGTTGTACAGGTGATGTCAGTGCAATATATATTTCCATTTTTGTCATGTTGTGAAAGAAGACAAATATTGCTTTTTCTAGAGAGAGATTCACAAAGGAAATAAAGTAAAGAATGGTATGTTTCATTCTGCATTCAGACTCCTTAGGTTCTTGTTATGTCAGTGCATAGTCTTTTTCATCATGAATCCCTTAAAATTGTCTTCCACCTTTGCATTGTTGATAATGATTAAGTCATCAGTTGATCATCATAAATTTTTATTGTTAATGTGTACAACATTCTACTACCTTTGCATGATTCATGTACGTCACTTTGTATACATATTTCCAGGTTTTGTGAGTGTGTGTGATTGTCCCATTCATCATTTAATATAGAACAATAGCATTCTCTTACAATCATATATCACAACTTACTGAAACATTCCCAAATTGAGAGACTTCCTTTCAGTTTCCAGTTCCTTATCACCTCAAAAAAGAGTGTTTATAAATTTGTTTCTACATAGAGTTCTTTCCCCCTTATCTTTGATAATTTTCTTCCTTATCTCTGCCTTCTGAGTTCCCTGGCTCCCTTCAAATATTAGATAAAATCTTATAATCTACAGGAAGGTTTTCTCATCCCCTTAAGTCTAGTACCTTCTTTCTGTTGATTGCTAATTTATCATATAACTTGTCTTTATGTAGTTATATAAAGACAGGCTTCTTAAATATGTCTTTCCATTAAACTATGAGACCCCTCAGAGAAGGGTAGGAACTTTTTCTTTCTTTGTATTCCTAGAACTTAACACTAGTCATCAAGATAGTAGATACTCAGTACATGTTTTTTCATCAATTGATGGTTTACTTCTCTTATTCAGCTCTTTTTTCATAATGTGCTACAGTCATAGTGATTCAATCAATGTTGAAAAACAATAATAGGATATAATCTCAGTAGATTGTAATAAATTTATAGCATGAGAAATGTCATATACCTTTTTGAGAAATAATTTGTAACCCAAAAACTTTTTTTAAACCCTTACCTTCCGTCTTAGAGGCAACACTGTGTATTGGCTCCAAGGCAGAAGAGTGGTAAGGGCTAGGCAACGGGGGTCACGTGACTTGCCCAGGGTCACACAGATAGAAAGTGTCTGAGGCCAGATTTGAACCTAGGACCTCCCATTTCTAAGCCTGGTTCTCAATCCACTGAGCTACCCAGCTGCCCCCAACCCATAAACTTTTATAGGTACATATACCTTCTTACATACATATGTGACTATGTATGTATACATGCATATATGTATAAACACATATATAATGTTATTTCAATAAGGTTTCCTTTATGTGTATTTATGCTTTATTTTACTTGTTTAAAAACATTTTTCTGAGGTGGCCATAAACTTCATCAGACTGCCAAAGTATTCCATGACTCCATAAAAGTTTAATACCTCTTGTTTTTTTCTATCAAAGTCATGTAATGTATGAGAAGATGAGATACTGACACAAATAGCAACTCTTTAATCGTGGCCTAAATAGAATCTACAAAAATAAAGCAGATTAGCAGTGTTAGCACAGTGGATTGTTATTCCATATGTGGACAGTGGTGGCAGGAACAATCACAAATATAAAAAAATGAAATATATATGAATATCAATATGTGTATTACAATTTAGAACCAAAGGAAGATCACAAATAATTCTTAATTGATGGTCAGCAATTTTAAGTGACTTAAACTACTAATCAATTATAATCGCATACAGCCTGGGGCCCTATTAGAGGAGTTGTTTTTAGACAAAACAAGTTGAGTCAGGTAAACCACAATGAATTTAAAGGGGAGAAACAATGGAGAAAAATGATGGGAATTTAAATATTTTCTTGAAGACCCTGAAACAATACAAAAACAAACATAAAAGTTTCTTTATTCAAAAATAATGAATATAAACTTTAAGATTAAAATTTTACCATATACCATATAATTATGTATGTGTATACATACACATGTATAAATACAAATATATACATATGCATGTACAGTTGTATATATTATACTAGTAATTATAATAGCATATTTTATTATATGTAGCATACATAATAGTATGTGATAGCATCAAATCAGCCCTCATGACACAAAGTATATAATCAAAGTAAAAGCACATTCTTATTCAAATTAGTAAAGTACAGCTAAACCACAGAATAATATAAATATAGAATCAATACGAGAGAACCTTAAGTTTGAAAGTAAAAGGCTTTTCTATTTCTTTGGGGGGAGTGAATCTATTTTCAAAAGTTTCTACCATGGAATTGTTATCTGCGAAGCCAAGATTAAACAGTTCAACAGGTTTTCTTTCCACATCACTACAAAACACAAATAATTTCCTTTTGACCAATATATCGATATTTTATGTTAACTACAAAGCCATAATTTGATTTATTTTATGTTCATACTATATTAAATTAGCACCTATAAAGGACTATTAAACACCATCTAATTTATTCTCTTCATTTTATGAATGAAGATACTAAATCCTAGAACACTGCATGATTTGCTCAAGTCTAGTAGCTGGTTAAGTGGCAAAGGTGTTATTTGAATCCAGGCTCTCACTGTCTTGTCTTACAAATGTAAAGGGTATAACTAAATTGTATATTAAATGTGTCTTTTTCAAAAGTGTGTGGGCTAAAAGTCTATATGCCTTATGAAATGTGAGAATATTTTCTATATGTTATCAATTAAAAAAACCAAATGTTTCTTTTTCATTTTTCCCCATTATTTCTTTTTTCTTGGGAGGGGAGAAGGAGTGTTTGTGTTAGAATTAGAAACTAGTGGGAACCATGTAGTCTTTAGGTTAACTACATCAATGTTTAGACTATGTTCTTAGACTTTTTATCAACTCAAAAGATGCCTGCTCCACAGCAATGACATAAAAGGCATGTCAGTTAGGAAAACACAATCTGTCTCTGTATCTACAATGTTTCCTTCAGTCCTCTTCACGTATGTAAAACACACACATGTATATACATACTAATGTATGTATGCATGTTCATATTCATCTACTTACCATCATCTACATTGGAGACTTTAGCATGTTATTATGTGTAACCACTTTGTTTAACAATGTCTGCCAAATGCTTAATAAGAAAATCTGTCACGACTTGATAAATCATCACTTTCTACCAAGCCCAGTTTCACAGAGCAGCTGGACAACCCTTTTGCAGCTGCTGATTCCCACCACAGAGGAAACAGCATTTCAATGTTGAATTAAATGGTTCTTAAATGTCCTTTGAGGCATTTTTAGGCTAGAGATTTCCTTCATTATTTTTACTATTAAAGCAAATTCAAGAGGATGATCTATGTAAAACTCCAAGGAGATACAGTTGTATTCAGAACTGATATTCATACATCATTAAAGGAGGAAGGGACTATGGAAATCATTCCATTTCCTTCATTTTCCAGATGAAGAAACTGAGGAGCAGAGACAGTAATTGAGTTGCCTAAGATACCTCAAATAAAAATTGTAATGACAAGTTTAGATTTTTCAAGGCTGGCATTTGATTTTACCATCTAGAAATTAGGATGAAGGGAAAGAACAAATACAGGAATCCAGTCATTTGTGATAAGGGAGCAGTTTCTGTGATTTTAGCCTTCAAAAATCCCAAGTCAGGAATAGCAGAAGACATGGAAAAAAAAACACAACATTAAGAAACAGGCAAAAAAACATGATACAACTTGAATAGCATTTTGGCAATAGGAATTTCATGGAGAAAGTTTTGACTTCATGTGAGTGGAAACTATACCTGGGGCAGCCTAATTGCTTATCATCATTTTAGACACTGAAGTAAGCCAGGATCCCTGAAAGGAGAGAAGCACATGAGGGAAGTCAAATATTTAGAATGCAAAAACAGGGCAATTTTTGCTCCAGGGAGAAAACTTTCTAACTTCAAAGGGGTCCTACATAAACTGCCAGTTCATTAGTCCTTTAGTAATGCTTAAAATAATTATTTAAATGTTTCTGTGATAGAAGGATGCCTGTGGAATCAGGAGATTTTGTTCAAATCCAATTTTTGATAATAAATTCTGTGATTATGATCAATAAGATCTGTAATTATGATCTCTCTTGGGTAAAGTTTATTCAGCTACATAAAGGGGAACAAGATTGTACCTGGTTGTTGTGAGGCTCAAATTATTATAAATAAAAGTGCAATACTAATGAGAATATTATAGTAATCTATCACAAAGATTACTTATTAAGTCAATGCAAATGGGATTTAGATCAGCAATGTAAGGCTTATTCAATACTGGGAAAATTATTAGCATAACTATCTCAATAACAAAAACAACAGAAATAATGATTTCAATAGATAGAGAAAAAGCTTTTGACAAATACATCACTCATTCCTATTAAAAAACAAATAAACTAGAAATCATAGGAATGCCTATAGTTTTCCTTAAAATGGTGTTTGTCTGACACTATCAGTAAGTGTTAACTATAATATATGATAAAAGGCTTTTCAGTAAGATCATAGGTGAAGCAAAAATACTCATTATTACTCTTATTATTCAGTATTTTACTACAAATTTTAATGGTGGCAATAAGAAAATAAATTGAAAAATTAGAATGATAAATAAGGTAACAAAACTATATCATTCTTTGTAGATAATGTTATGCCTAGAGAAATCTAGAGAACCACCTGAAAAAACAAGTTGAAATAATTAACAACTTCAGCAAAGTTGTAGAACATAAAATAAACCCCCCAAATCATCATCAGTTTTATATCTTATCATAAATTTGAGCCACAAGATATAGAAAAAGAAATATCATTTAAAATATCTATACACAATATAAAATGTTTGGGAGACATCCTGCTAAGACAAACCCAGGAATTTTAAGAACACAATTATAGAATACTTTTTGAATAAAAAAAGTTAGACTTAAACAACTAAAGAAATACCATTTGCTTACAAATAAGCCAAGCCAGTATCACACAAACAAAATTTTTACTTAATTTATTTCTTCAGTGCAATAATTATTAAATTACCAAAAACTACCTTATAGATCTAGGAAAAATAAATTAAAAAATTCATCTGAAAAAAAGGTCAAGAATATCAAGGTGATCAATGAAAAATATGTGATTACATGTGACCTGGCAATACTAGCAACAAAACAATGTGGTGCTGGCTAAGAAATGCATTAGTAGATTTGCGGTAATAGATTATATACATGATACATAGTAGTTAATAATCATAGTAAAACTAGTGTTTGATAAACTAAAATTTCCAAGCATTTGTTGAAAATTGATGTGAAAACTGGAAAACACTTTGGGCAAAGTTAGATATAGGACAGCATCTTGTACTATATACCAAGATAAGGTTAAAATAGATATATGATTGCTATAATCATTCTTCCAAATAGGGAAAGTCTTTTGCAAAATCCCATTAGTACATGGGAGTGGATAGATTGCTGGGCCTGGACTCAAGAAGATATGCGTTCAAATTTGTCCCTAAACCAGTGATGGCCAACCTTTTGAGCTTGGTGTATCAAAATTCACCAAATCACTGAGTGTAACTCAGGTGGTGTGTCACTTTGAGAAAAAAAAAACAATAATTTTATGATATTTATAGTTTAAATAACAAAAATGTACAATTGTAATATATAATTGTATTTAAAAAACTAATTATTTAACTTACCTGCTTAGTAACTTCCTTATACATCTGTCAGTCAGCTTCTTTTGTTGTTCTTGATATTATTTAACTTGTGTGGGATAATGTGATCTAAGATAAGTCAGGAGAAAGGGGGGATTCTTTAACTAATCTGCCAATTAGTGACTTTTTTGTTGCTGAATTTCATTGACTAAATCTTCAATTGAAGGTTGGTATTTTGTTCACTTCAAACCCAAGCAAGTGCTACTAACTTCATCTGTCAACTGTTTCTTTTTTTGGTTTTTATTAATGCTGAGAATAAGGTCTCACAAAAGTACATAGAGAAAAAAATTTTAAGGAAAGTCATTGCTATATTTTTAGGGTGCTAAAAGTGTCTGGTAATCAGTTCCAGGTACTCTAAATTTCCTATTCATAGTGGTTGTTGATTCTCTTGAATCTCCAAGGAGCACCTTTCCAGATTCTCAAGGTCTTTCCAGATTCTCCAAGGAGCACCTTTCCAGATTCTCAAGGTCTTTCCAGATTCATGGTCTGTTCTAGGCTTCTAAATTGATTAAATCTATCACTGAACTGGTCAAGTAAAGAATCTAAAACATGCTGGTACTTTATATGCAATTGTTCCATTTCATTTTGTACAGGTGCACTGGCCTTCTCAAAATACTTTATTACTCGAGGAAAATACTTATAAGTTTTAGTTTCTACATCTCGCTTGAAAATGTAAATTTACTTTCAAAAGATTTTATATATCCAAACATAAAGTCAACACTTTTGCCAAAACCTTGTGACTTTAAGTTCAGTTCATTAATATGAACAGAGAGATCTCTAAAAAATTTCAGTGTGTTGACCAACTTATCATCATTGAGCTAAGGAAAGTTTCCCAGATCCTTATCATCAAGAAATACCTTCATTTCTTGAAAGCACTCCACAAAGCACTCAAGAACTTTGCCTCAGCTCAGTCTTCTTTCATTATTGTACATCAGCAGTCCACTGTAGGTGGAATCAACCTCCAGTAAAAGTGCAGAAAATTCTTGCTTGTGAGGAAGGGAGTGAGCAGCTATTAAATTAACTATTTTTGTAACAACTGACATTAAATCGTTTAAGTTGGTGAATCCTGCCTTGGCACATAAAGCCTCCTGATGGATAATACAATGAAAAGGCACAATTGGATGTCCAATAACTTCCATAAACAATTTGACTAATCTGACTTTTTTCCCCAACATATTTGGTGCTCCATCTGTCATTACTGACACAACTTTAGAGATATCAATGCTTAGGTCCCGGAATGTTTGTATAACAACCTTATATGTTTCACTTCCTGATGTACTTGTTGGCATTGATACTAATTTCATCAATTCTCTCATTGTGAGACCATCAGAATATCGACCAATAATGGCCAACTGAACAGGTGATGTGACATCAGTGGTTTCATCAAGAGAGATTGAAAAATATTTACAATTACTTATGTCTCTCTTTAATTGATATTGTACATTTGTGTTCAGTCTCATTACTTGGTCTCTTATGATATTTCTACTGAGTGGTAACTCCGATATTCTCTTAATAATTGAATCTTTATTCTGCATATTGTGAAATAGAACTGGTGCACATCTTATGAAAGTTTCTTTAATAAATTCTCCCTTACTGAGTGCTTTTCCATGCTGAGCTATGGAGTGAGCAATGCTCAAACTTGCAGATGTTAAATTTGTAGAGCCTTTTACAAATTTAAGGACGGAATTAGATTGGCTCTTATAAAGGTTGCCTGGAAATATATTCCTTGCTTTCATCCTTACTTTTTTTCAAGAGCTGGTAATGATTAGTTTCAAAATGTCTATTTATATTCCACATTCTGCTTACTACCATTTCAGTACAGAGAATGCAAAATGATCTGCCATTTTTTTCTATAATGCTATACATCTTGGTTCATATCTTTTGAAAGGGTTGGCTACTGCTACTACCACTTCCTTTACTTAACCTTGTTTTTGTTTTTTTTTGGGGGAGGGATTTTCTATGGTGGGGGGGATGCAGTGACAGAAGATAGAATTATAGATAGCCTATTAGCCCTGCAAGGCAATTAGGTGTTAATTAGTCTAATTGACCACAAGATGGCTCATATAACTGTCTTTTAGGAAAGGGCAGGGTTAATAAGCAGAAATAGGGGTTAATAAGAATGTACAACAGTAATAGTAGTGAAATGGAATCTGCACTATGCTGCAAGATGGCATTCCTTATGTAAATTAAGATGGTTGACACTATTTCTAATGGTGGGAAATGGCACCCATAGTTTAGGTCCTCACCTCTCCCATCCTCCTCCTCACTTATCTCAGTAATGATAATCAATTAGAAATCCACAACACCCCAGAAGAGTAGATTGGATGATGGTTACTGTGGTTATGTGGTTGCTGGTAATGGCATCACAGGGACCCCAGACATGCATCCACCTGGGCATGCCTCTGCTCCCTGCTCCACCAGCCAAAAGTGATCAAAGATCCCCAAATGGCTTAACCAGAAGTCCCAGAACTAGATGCTCTGTGCCAGAGTTCTCTTGTTTTGGCCTACAGACCTTCGGCACAGAGTGTCTACACTACACTACAGCAAATGTTTTATCCTCAGCTCACCACACCTGGCTGTGCAGGAGCAGAGGATGAAACATCCTTCTCATGGGGTTACAAAGAATTGCACATAAAGATAACAATGAAACATCAAAATTAGCACACAAAATATTGGATAAGGAGTCAAAAGTGGTTGTGAGTAATAGCTCTGTGACTCATGTATAGTGTGATTTAGCCATAGTTGCTCTCACTTTGGGTCTCACTTTATTCATCTACACAAATGGTTAACTAGTATACATAGAAAAAAGCCATGCCACTAAAAATTATGTCAGTGGGATGTTACATCTAAGTTGGAGGTAAATCATGAAAGAGTTCTTCATCAAAGATAAGTCAGAGGACATGAAGATGATTATGAAGAGGAAAACTATGCTGAAAGTAATGACAATCTTAAATATTACCATTGTTTCTAACCTTGAATTTTTTTTTCTTGTAGAAGGCTCCTTTTTTTTGCTTTTAAAAATTATTTATCTATTTTTTTAGAATATTTTCCCATGTTTACATGATTCATTTTCTTTCCCTCCTCTCTTCCCTCCCCACTTCCATAGCCAAAAAGCAGTTCCACTGGGTTGTACAAATGTTGTCAATTGATACCTATTTCCATATTATTCATTTTTGCTATAGAACAATTTTTTAAAGCCTGGTCCCCAAATCGCATACCCATATATACATGTGATAATTGATGTCATATGTTTTGCTTTTGCATTTCTACTCCCATAGTTCTTTCTCTCAATGTGGATAGCATTCTTTTACATAAGTCCCACAGGAATGTCCTGGCTTGTTGCATTGCTACTAAAAGCAAGGTCTATTACATTGGATTTTTCCACAGTGTCTTACTTTCTGTGTACAATATTCTCCTGGTTATGTTCATTTCACTCTGCATCAGTTCACTGAGATTCTCCCATTTCATATGAAAAGCCTCCAAACCATCAATCTTTACAATAATATTCCATCACCATTATATAGCACAATATGTTTATTCATTCCCCAATTGATGGACACCCCCTCATTTTCCATTTTTTTGTCACCACAAAGAGTATGGCTAACAATATTTTTGTACAAGTATTTTTCCTTATCTTTTGGGATTCTTGTAGAAAGCTTCTGAGGAAGAAAAGCTTTTTAAAATGGACATCACTCTCCAACTAAAACTTCAACTAGAGAGTGGCTTGAGAGTGCTTTACTTAGTTTCTTCTAGAATTTTCTACGCCTAAAATTGAGGTCCTGTCAGTTTGGTTTATCTCTATTTCTAAAGGGAGTTACTGTACCAGAAGTTCTTTATGCCAGTGAAATAATACCATTCGTCTTTCCTCATCCCAAAATAAGACAAATAGAAATTAAAAAAAAATTGGGGTCACAAAAACAAGCCAATGCTACTAGAAAAAAAATTGTTTGAAGAAACAGAGCTTTAAAAAATAGTCATGCATGACAAAAGAATCAAATATTTTAAGAAATTGCAAAATAAGAGTAAGAGCCAGGATCTATGCCAAAGATAGAAGTAATTTTTTCCAATGGGGTGGAAATGAAGGTTATCAATAACCATCTGAAAATTGTTCAAAATCCCTAATTACCAAATGGATTGATTAGTTAATTGGGTTGTTTTCCTTTGTTCTCAGGGGCCCAAAATAACTTCATATGGTGATGTCTTTTGACTCCTATTTAAACTGGATTTAAGTGAATCAGAGTTGCACAAAGTTGCCAACCCCTTTCTCTCTCCCATAGTCATCTAAATTGAGTGGCAAGACAAAAATCAGATGACTAGTGATGGCTTAGGATGCAATGGAAAACTTTGGCTAATCATGTCTAACCAAGCCCCAAGTCTCAGAATTTTTTTATTATCCTATAGATATAAACCACATCTCAGATAACATCTCAGGCTTTAAAAAGTTTACTATAATAGTAAAATATGAGAAAGTTAAATATTGTATGGATAGAGAAGATAGGAAGAGTGATTCATTGCTAGGATATATGTGAATAAGTCCAAGGTCACAGAAAATAATTCAGAATTATGCAATAATTTTTAGTAAAGTATGAATCTTTTGACCCAGAAGTGATTACTATTGTTTTTGTAAACCAAAAAGTCTAATGATAACAGAAAAGACATTTTTTTTCTTAAAATAGTATTATTGATTTGAGCTATATGGCATATCTTGAGCTTAAGGTTATTGAGTATAACTTTCTCAATTTTCTTATAAAGATACAGACACCCAGATAATATAAAACATATGCTAAAGATTATGTATGCAGTTGGCAGAGTTGTTATTCAAGCTCGAGGGTTATCCTTACAAATTGAGAGCTCTCCTCCCTGAACTTTAACATCATTTTTTAGAATACAGGTCTGGTCACTATTTTTTAATGTCCTAGTGTCCCAGTTCTTCAATATTACTTTTTTTTTTTGCATTTAAGCATCATATAATAAACATTAAGAATTATCAGTCCATGAACTTTTAATAGAATTAGTAGAATAATTTCTCTGTTCAATAAGGTTACTTTACTATTATCCAAAGGTCATTATGAAAAGGTTTATTATAGGAGATGAGAGAGGAGTAAAAGGACAATTCTGAATTTGAGAGCTGTGGAAAGATATTTCATATGTATACATGTATAATCCCCAGGTGGTCCTTGATCTTGGTAAAGATATTTTCCTAAGCAAATATAATCTGAAACAAATTATGAGGAAATCTGTCAGGAAAATAAACATAGAGTGTCTACTCTGAATGGATGATGTCCATTAGTGAAGCTATTCTAAAGATGAGGGTTGGGGGGGAAGAGAGTTATTGTTTTTTTGAAATTTCATACAGTTGTGTTTTTGTCTAGTTTGATCAAGGCTGGTCTTGTTTCCCAAGTCTACCCTTTCTCTGTCTTCACATTCATAGGTCCATGTTATTAGCCATATGGCCTCAGGCTCTGGTTAGTCTGTTGAGACAGAAAAAACATTTGGGTCTGATAAACATGCAGTCAATTTGAAGACTAAAGTCAACACTACCAACCTTATTAGTGTATAGTCTCTGAAAAAACAAACAGTTTATATCTCTTCCATTCATGACCAACAATTGTGGAATATTATTTCTTGTATAAATCAAAATTCATTTACAACATCTTTTAGTGCCAAAATCATAACATTTTTTATGTTCCCAAATATGTAATATGGATTTATATTACTTGTGATATTTGGAGATAGTTGTGAAGAATTTTTTCTTGTCATTTCCCCCTTGTTTAGTCCCCTTACAATAATTTCTTTAAGGCATATAACCTTTTTACAATTAAAAGAAAGAAAAAAAGATTTAAAAAATAATACAACTCTGGGAATACAGATTTGCTAAAACATTCAATATTTTTCCTATTTTAATTATTATATTTTCTGTGCAAAGTTTTAAAATGTTTCCATTTGGGGCAATAATTATTTCAAAAGTATCTGTAATTTTTCATTTTTGCTTGGTACATATCCCTTTGAATGTGATTTCTTCAGTACATAAAATCAAGGCAATACAAATAATATTAATTCTATATATTGACCTAGTCTTTGTAATATTATCTCATTTCTCTGGGAACTAGAATATATACAATGATTCCCACAGAGGAAACTGAGTCAGTTTGGCATTGGAAATAGGATTGTCTGATATGAAACTTCTGGAAGCAGGAAGTCCATAGGATATATTGGAATAATGATTTAGAGCAAGACTTCATGAAATTTCACAACTGAATTCTTCTTTATCCTTTTACATAGTTTCATTCTCTTGAAGAGGAATTCTCTCTCCCATAGTGAGTCAAGTGCTAGATATGGAGAAAGGAGGATCTGACTGGAATCAATAACATCAGTAACATTAGGTAATTATTATGTGCCAGACACCATGCTGAGCACTGGGTTCAAATACTTTTTTAAGCATTTTCTATATGTGTGATCTTGGGTTTGTCACTTTATGATTCCATGCTTTAGTTTTTATATGTAAAGTTAGGAATTTATGTTCAATTATCTATGAGGGTCCATTCTAATCTTTAAAGGTCCTTTCCAGCTCTGTCTATAATCCTATGATCTATTCAATTAAAAAAAAGGTAAATAAGATTTTAATTCCGTTTTTATAAATACTGATAACTTACATTGATTTCTTTAAACGTGACTAAAGAAATCTTGTAGATATTTTTAGGGGTAAGTGTGTTTGTGGGGAAACACTGATTCAACTCTCCTTTCATTAGATTAGAACCTACGAAACTTCTTAGGCTTTGAGACAATTCTATGATCATTCAATTTATCCCCTTTCTTTTAAACAAATATAATTTCTCATGATGCTATTACTAGTTCTCTGTGATAACTTATTAGAAAATGAAGTAGTAGGAATAATTTTGTATGGGAGAATTTTGAGACTGTGAATGTGATCTTTTAAAATATAAAATGAAAAGGTATTTAAATAATGAAACGTTTCTGAGAAGTTTCTTACTTCCCAATCTTAGCTTTAATGTCTTAGTTAAAACCTTTGGTCATCAGTTTGTATTCAATTTTTTTTTAATGCAAAATGTAGTGGAGAAAAAGAAATAGAGAGGTGTTGTTAGATCATGTGTTTATCAGTGGCTGCTTAGGCTTATTTACTCCAAACTCAAGTTTCAGATGGTGAAAATGAAGATGAGGAAAGTTATAGAGAGCTGCTTTGCAAAGGCAGAGTGGGATAGACAATAGAGAAGAGGCCAGGATAGAACAGTATTGGACCAGAAGCTGCTAGGAAACCTCAAGAAGACCGATTTAAATTTTATGTGCTTCTCTACTGTTTCTCTCTTCTCTGTAGAGCAGGTTATATTGGACTACAAGCACCAATATTTTGCTTTAAGCTTGCCCTAAACCCATATGTGTAGGAGGAGCTTGGGAGAGAGGAGAGAATAGAGGTGATTATTGAGAAAAACATTTATATGAAAGTAGGAGTGCTTGGAAGTTCCTATGACATTTTACTATATTTGAATATATTATATAGCTACTATAAACTCAGTTACCTTTGGAACCAGATTAAATTGGGAGATATTTGGAGTTTAGACCAAATCAGATTAAAATGTAATTAGTAAATATTTAATAAAATAATTAAAAATTAATATAAATTAAATATTTAATAAACTTTCCTTTAAATAAAAATTATATACTTTAAAACTAAGCTAATATGCCAATCACAGTATATTAGGTTTATGTACAGATTGGTGATCTTTATTTCTTTTTGAATTTGACAACACTGTCCTAGGTAACTCTTGCAGATATAACATTGAAAAGAAATTCCAGGTTGTTTGGTAGAAGGAGTTTCAACCTTCAAGAAATTGCTAAATTCATATATATATATATCAATCATACCTTCTCAATGTGTGAGAGAATTTGCAAATCAATTTTAATGAATGTATATATATATATATATGTATAAACATATAATACATAAAAGGAAAATGGGAGTTATAGTTTCCTATATTAATTAAAACAATGGTCTAATCTCTATCCCTAATTTCTATTTCAATTTCCAAGGCCAAAAATAACTGTTACCTACTGTGTCATAAGTAACATAGTAATCTGGGCCAGTAGGAGAAGAAAGCAAACTAGGATTGTAGCTTATATCCTTCAAATGAGGAATGGAAACAAATAGGGATACTGTGGTCATTTGGGAAGTTCAAAGGCATATTCGATACTTCTTGGCTGACATCTTGAGAGTGGTGCTACCTAGTGGAAAATTTTTATTTTACATTTACCCTCTGATTAATTAATTAGTCAATCAGTTAAGTGGCAGCCTGTCCTTCCATATATACATAGACAGCAGGGCATAAGATGATGTTGGGTGCTAATGTTATTGTAGTAGTCTCCTGGGATATCTGCTCATTGTCACATTTGATTAATGCTACAAAAATAGAAAGAGCTAGCATGTCATCATTTCTAGGCAAGGACTTTTTAAATGGGCAGGCAAGAAAAAGAGAAGCTGTTTTCACTGTATTTTGTCAATGAACTAACCTACACCTCAAAATGAATTTCAAAGATTGGTCACACTTAAAGGACAAAAGAAGCAGTTAATTTCCATGAAGGCTAATTACTTGTGAATGTCTCTTTACCATCAAGTAAACATCCCATATATTGATGTTGAGGCCCCCAAAATATGTAGAGAATGAAATTTATTTTTACAGCCCTCTTTATACTGAAAGGAGGTAGAAAATATGAATTATTTGTGTATTCCCTATCAATTCCCTATTAATATAATAGGGATTAAGAGAATTAAAATTAAGATCTTAATTAAATTATAAAATTTATAAAAGTAAGTAAAAAATTAAAATGGTAGGGAAGTATATCATCCATACAGAAAATTTCCAAGATCAAACAGTCCATAAAGGTAATTCTC
Source organism: Monodelphis domestica (assembly GCF_027887165.1). Taxonomy (NCBI): domain Eukaryota; kingdom Metazoa; phylum Chordata; class Mammalia; order Didelphimorphia; family Didelphidae; genus Monodelphis; species Monodelphis domestica. The sequence goes on along the minus strand of NC_077227.1, from coordinate 243,101,187 downwards.
CCATCAAAGCAGGAAAATCAAGTTAAAGCCTAATGGATAGTATTCAAAGATAGGATGATTCAGAGAAGGACTGGAAAGTGGGGAGGATGGTCATTGGAAGAGAGGGCAGGTTCCATATGTAAAAATGACAACAAAAAAAGCAAAATACTATGGAGAGGGAAAAATGAAGATAATTGATGAATGATAGGTAATCTCTGTCAGTGAATTAACCTGGAATATTCTACTTTTAAAGTCATATTGTGCTAACTATTTACCCCACTGCCCCATATAGTAGAAAAATCACTAAATCAACCTGATTCTGCAATAACTGTTACATCATTTGCCAAATGTCTCCTGTCTGTTAAGATTTAGTTAATAAAACAAGGAAATGGAAATTAAAATTAAAACACTGCTGAGGTGTTGTCTTTATTTTAAGCAAATTAGTAAGTGTGAACAACAACAAAAAAAGAGAAATGTAGTGCTAAACACTAGAACATCAATACACTGTTTATGGAAGTTGTGAACTGTTCCAGTGATTGTGAGAAACAATATGGAATTATTAAAAATAAAAGTCACTCAATTGTTTCTGCCAGGGGCAGTTATCATGTTATTATATATAAAACCCTTACTTCCTTCTTAGAATCAATACTGTAAATTGGTTCTAAGACAGAAAGGTGGTAAGAGCTGGGCAATGGGGGGTCAAGTGACTTGGCCAGGGTCACACAACTAGGAAGTGTCTGAGGGCAAATTTGAACCCGGGCCCTCCATTCTCTGAGCCTGGCTCTCAATCCACTGAGCTACCCAGCTGACCTTTACTGGATATAGTGATGCATGTCACAAAGTAGTCAGAGAGAAATTTCCCTCATATAACGAACTATATATAATACACATTTAATGGTAGCAAAAATCTTGAAATAAAATGAAGTCCCATTTATTGGATCAAAGCTAAACATACCACAATGTGTATATAATTGAAGACATGTTGAAAATGTGAAATTCAGAGGAACATGGGGAAACTTACATAAACTGATACAGGGATGAGCAGAATTCTGAGAATAATATGTCAAATGATTGCAATAATAAAATAAATAGAATGCTAAAAATAAAATACTATATGAATGAAATGAACAAAAAATGCAGATGATCTTTTTCTTAATTGAGAGAAGTGAGTGATAAACATTGCCAAACAATATACATATTGATTAATATTGCATAAATGTATTTCTCTTTTTAGTGTTGAATTCAGGGTATATTAGGAGGCTCTATTTAGGGGGAAATGAGTAAACTGAGATTGATAGTGACATTTTCTCCTACAGCGGTAATTAGAAGCCAGGTCTACTGGTTCCAAACAGTTGGCTTTTTAAAAAAATTATTTTCTCATCATCTGTAATGAATATTGAAGCTTCTGTTATACCCATAGTAGTATAGTAGTCTGTTTGCTTATGGTTACTAAGAGAAGTTCAAAGAGAGATAGCCAAGAGTACTATAAAATTAAATTTCTCATTGCCTTTGGGTGCATAATGAAAATAATACCTACTCAACTTCCTAAAGAAAATCAGTAAATATTCTTTCTACTGTCTTCTTTATTGTCTTCTGATTTCATGTATACTAGAATGTCAATAAGGATATGCTCTAGTCTTCCATTAGTATGCCAATGGACAAAAATTGTACAACTGAATAAAGATATCTTCAAGGGATAGTCAATAGGATATAAACAGACAACTTTCTAAAGAAATATTGACCATTGTTAACAACCATATGAACAATTGCACTAAATTTCTCACTAATAAAACAGTTGTTCACTAATTAGAGAAATACAAATAAAAAACTATACAATTTTATCTTATGACCACAAAATCCATGAAGATAATAACAGAGGAAAATAGGCATTAGATGATCTATGAAAAACAGATACAATAAAATGTTATTGGTTCAGGACTGAATTATTTAAATAATTCTGCAGTTAATTTTAAATATGTTTTTAAACAATAACAATAGCAATTAACATGTTTATATTTTTGACACAGAAATGTCACTTTTAAGCTTATATTTCAACGATATCCAAAGCAGAAAGTTCTCTTATTCACCAACATATTCAGTGAATCTTTTTTTTTTCTGTGATAGCAAAGTATTAGAAACAAGTGTTCATTGAGTGAGGATCCACTCTTAGATTGTTATTTGGCCTCTAAAAAACAATGCATATGAGGAATTCAGAAGATATGTAAACTGATGAAGATTTAAGTGAAGAGAATCAGGAAAACAATGTATACCATAACTACAGAAATATAAACAGAAAGCAAAAGCAAAAATGCAGCATAACAATAAATCAATATAATTGGCTATGTGGAACTATCATTCATTTGATGCATTTTTGTGGGCAAAGCTATCCATCACCTAACCTTCTCTGATGAAGATCTGTCTTTGTCCTCTGGAAGCCAATACACACACACACATATATATATATATATATAAATATATATATATATATATATATATATATATTTTTGCTATACTCAAGGCTTTTGCAGCTTGATAAAATCATTCAACAGCTATAATTTACTTTTAAAACCTTCATGAAACCAAAGTCACTTTCCAAAGTATTATGATACTCAAAAGAAGAACTTAAGTAGACTTAAACACAACTTAAGTATATTTCATATTGAGGAAAGGAAGGAAGGAAGGAAGGAAGGAAGGAAGGAAGGAAGGAAGGAAGGAAGGAAGGAAGAAAGAAAGAAAGAAAGAAAGAAAGAAAGAAAGAAAGAAAGAAAGAAAGAAAGAAAGAAAGAAAGAAAGAAAGAAAGAAAGAAAGAAAGAAAGAAAGAAAGAAAGAAAGAAAGAAAGAAAGAAAGAAAGAAAGAAAGAAAGAAAGAAAGAAAGAAAGAAAGAAAGAAAGAAAGAAAGAAAGAAAGAAAGAAAGAAAGAAAGAAAGAAAGAAAGAAAGAAAGAAAGAAAGAAAGAAAGAAAGAAAGAAAGAAAGAAAGAGAAAGGAAGGAAGGAAGGAAGGAAGGAAGGAAGGAAGGAAGGAAGGAAGGAAGGAAGGAAGGAAGGAAGGAAGGAAGGAAGGAAGGAAGGAAGGGAGGAAGGAAGGAAGGAAGGAAGGAAGGAAGGAAGGAAGAAAAAGAGAGAGAGAGAAAAGAAAAAATGGAAGGAAGGAAGGAAGGAAAAAAGAGAGAGAGAAAAGAAAAAATGGAAGGAAGGAAAGTAGAAAGGGAGGAAGAATAAATGAAAAATATTATGAAATAATTATTATATGTCTAGAACTGTTCTGATTGCTAGGGAAATAAGCACAAAAGTGAGACATTTTCTGAATTAAAAGAGCTCACTACATTTAATAGAGGGAAACACCACATTTGAAGCAGTGACATCCAGGTGAAAGAGTGCTTTGGTCTGGAAAACCATGGGGATGGAAAAGAGTGTCATAGGAGACTTGACTAAAATGTCCTGTCCAAAAGCACTGATTAGGTTATGTTTCCTAAAGCAAACGTGTGTGTCTATATCTGTAAAATCAGTTTCTTTATCTGTAAAAGGGTGGAGAATAACAGTACCTACATTAAAAGATTATCTGACAATAAAATAATATAATCAATACATAACTTCTTGAAAACTTTCCTTCTTTCAGCTGACCATACTGAGAATTGGATAACACAAGTGTGTCTCTTTCCTCTATAGCCTAGATCCAGTACTTCATTGGCTCCTATTTTGTCCTGGTAATTCTGACATCTGCCTTGTTGCTATAAATCTAACTCCTTCCCTAAGTCCTATTAAAATAAGATCCTAGGAAACCCTTCTTATTGTGAGCAGGGAAATCACAGGACCAGAGGTCTGCAGATTCCCAAGTAGAATCTGAGACCCCAAATTGCAAAACACAATTTTATAGTTTTATTTCTGTCCCCAAACCTCCCACAAAAGGTCTCCAAGAGGTCTCGAAGATCATTTCCAGACCTCCTGGTCTTTGAAACCATTTCTAGACCTCCTGGTCTTTGTGACTTTTGGATGACTTCTGGTCCCTGCATGTTCTTACATGAGCTGGTTTGAGATAAAGTACATTATAAAATAGATTCACATAGTCAGTATTAACAGAGTAATTTATCATTAATAACATAAGACACTTAAAGTTACCATAACAACACAAATACTTGAAATTATAACTCAGGTATTATTCTGGGACTACATTCTTAATCTGGATGCTTAACCAGACTGGTTTTACTACAAATCCCATAGTTAAAGGGTACCAAATTAAAGGGATTCTTAACTAATTCAAAAGAGGAGCTGCTTAATTAAATTTCATTCTTAAACCTCCACCCTGTCCCTACCTACTTCTTTCTCTGGGAGTGATAATCAAATCAACATTGCCCCTCTGAAGAGTTTCCTAATCTACTTCACAGTAGATTAACTTGGAATCTCTGTGTTTGAGAATGGTATTGCCAAAACTGAACTTCCTTTCCCCAGTCATTTTCCCTATGTTGCTCCTATGCTACTTCCATTAAGCCATCTTCTATTTCTGTTGTTTTGTTAGAAAATTGTTCTTAATATTAAACATGTGCCTTCCAGCCATATTGCACACATTTTGTATGTAATTTTCTATATACATGATGGTTTTCCACAAGACAATATACATGAGCAAATAAAATGTTTCATTCTTATCTTTGAATCCTCTTCATCTAAAACAGGGTCTGACACAAAATAGATATCTGATAAATGCTTATTCTGGTTAAAATAATGAATAGCAAAAGTAAAATGACAATATTTAGAATTTTAAAGCCCTATAGGTTTCTTTTTCAGATGTGAGTTTTTATCTCTTTATCAAGTAGTTTTTATTCACATGCTAAAAGGTAGCTGTGGATGCACCTAGACCATTTAAGTTAGAAACTCGATTTGTTAAAACCTATTTAGTTAAAATTTAATTTGCCATGCACAGGTGATAGTTTACCCATTCTTCTAAAATGTCAACACTGCTGGAGTGAAGAGCCATGGATATCCATTACTATTATTATCAGTATATGCATTTGTTGCATCAAAATCTTTAGAAAATATTCCTGTCTTATTAAAAGTAGGAACATATTCTATGTCCATTCAGCCTATAATGACATAGAAGTCTCTAAATAGTACTTATGGCACCATACACAGAGTTAATTAGCATTAACTAAAAAGAAAAAAAAAGCAACCAGTCAGTTCTTTGGAAGAGAAGAGCTTTTTATTGTTTTGTTTTGTTTTTCCTTCTGTACAAACACATTGCCAGAAGGATGTTTCTGGTGGAATTTCTTTACTTTGAGGTTCTGTCAGACTTGGTTTCCTGCAGAAGTGAATGAAAATTATGGGTAAGCAAAGAGTAACTACTAAAAACAAATTCCAGAATTTTTGGAATTTATCAATAATGGTTTGTAGTTGAGATGTAGTTTCTTTTGTTCAGAGCTGCTTCATATGTGAGTTGATAATTATTTATTACTGTCATTTTAAAAAGATAGCTTATCAGTTCATGTACATCTTGGAATAAATTGTAAATAAGGCTTTCCTGACTGACTTGTCTATCAGAAAATGTACAAGTAAGAGAAAGTAAGAGAAAATGACTTAGATATTAACCATGAGCAATATTAGCCTAACTGGAAATGATATTTTTCTTTAATCATTCCTCATCATCTTAAGAATGTTTTGAGAAATAATTCATTTAAAGTAAAAGAGGATCAAAGAAATCTACTTTGTGAGAAACAAACTAAAAAATTATTTTAAAAAAATATTTTTTTTTCTTTATCTCATTGCAGGAGATAAACCTACCATTACCTGATTTCAAGTGACCATTTAATGTGGTACTGCATAGAAACAGAGAAGCAGTCACCATAGCAACAGGCACAATCATGCTTTATGTTACTTTTAAAAGTAGGAAAACCACTTTAGCCCTCCATGTGGACTTTACTCCTTCTGGCAAAGTTTAAGTTAGTGAGTGATACATACACAGGTGTGGATATACAGACACACATACACACACAGACACACTCCTGGCTGAATTCCCAGTATTATAATTATTCTGCTGTTGTTTATACATAGAAATAAAAAGGAGAATTTCTTTTGGAGAAGGGTGCTACAAGAATAAGAAACTCAATGAAATGAGATTACATGATAGAAAGGCTGTGGGGGACAATGATCTATATTAAAAGTCAGTAAAATGAAGATTACATTTAAAAATACTGGAACTGAGTCTACAAAAGGTCTTAATTTACTGAGATCCTACACTATGATTCTAGACAGTGAGACACTGGAATCAATTTGGTCATGCAAATCATCATTTTATTAAGAACAAAAAATCAAACCAGTTGTTTTTTAGGATCAACATCAATTAAATTATAATATTTGATCCTGTAACTTTATTAAGTTACTTATTCAATGATGCAATGTTATTCAAGAATCTTGGTTTAATGAACATTCTGTGATGAGAGAACTAGTAGTAATGACTACTAAGTGATTTATGTCTATTTATACAAGGCCAACCACAGTGAAGTGATTGTTGGTGTCCTCATGTCCTTTGGTCTCAGTATCTACATGATGAGTGAAAGCAGAGGATCTATTAACCTGAGTTTCATACACATTAGTACATTTAAATTATGGTGACAAAACTGGCTGAAGAACTTCGTGATTGTTAAGTAATTCCTAAAAAAAAAAAGAAAAATACCATTATGTTAATGCTAGTTTTAGTTTAAAATATTTGTTTACTAGTTCTTTAAAGTTTGTAATTCAATTGCATTGATGGTGACTGTCTCCTAGCCAAAACAAATTATGAAGCAGTACACTCCATTCTGACTTTAGTGGTTAGTGGGACACATTACTAGAGAGCATGTTTCTTATTTGCTATGGAATTAACTGGATGATTTCTGGATGTCTAAAAAGTTTTTAGTCACTTTGGAATTATCAGTCAACAACTGTTAATTGTTCACCTAAAACTGCATCAGACACATGAGATAAATGAAAATGTATGTCATTGTCCTTGTCCTTAAGAAGTATATAATCTCCATGATAATAAAATACAAAGATCTTCTGAGCTAAAAAAAAGATTAATTTAGAAATTTCAAAATAAATATTTAGGTGCATTTTTGCTATTGCTAGAAACATTAAAATATATTAGGAAATAAAGAATATGAATTGATGAGTATTTTTTCTCTACCTTATTAAATCCCTCATTTCCTCACTTGCTTGATTTTCACCCTTGTGCCATACTGAAAGGATAAGCAATGCACTAGTTGTGTTATATGAAGTCCTGTACTGTTCTTTGATATTCCTATGCCTTGTATATCATCTGTGACTTCCTTTTCTCCTCATCAGAGTTTATTCTATTCAAATCAAATGATGCAATTTTCCTCTTAATTCATGCTATAGACACCTATGGCCTTGTTCTTAGGTTTCTCTTCAGCCTGGCAGCTCTGAAAGGACTGAACCTTATGTGAAAATAATAACTAGCATAAATTTAGTTCTTCAAACTTTGAAATGTATTTTACATATATTAACTATATAATTTTCTCTCATTCAAACTATAAAGTAAATATTTTGACTATTTTAACCCCAATTTTACTGAGGAGGAAATTGTTAGTGACTTTGCCTATACAATGAATGAATGTGAGAAGTAGAATCGGAACTCATATTTTTTTGACTCCAAGTTCAACACTGTCTACCATATCGCTATGAATGGCACTATTATATATTCAAATTATTTCAATGTTTTAATTATTTTATGGAAATTTAAATACACATATATTGCCCATGTCTTATTTTATATACAATCTTCCTCTCATATAGTGAACCATAATCCATGGGAATTCCTATGAAGTGTTGCATTCACTACATTGTGAAACTCTCTCCAATTTTAGGTGAAATTGAAGAGTACCTTTTAACAATTCAGATTCTTCAACTGTTAGGCTTAGCAACCCATAATAGGATAAACAAATAATTTTGTTTATTCTTCCTCTGAGAGGTAATATAATGTAATATAGAGAGGATCAGATTAACTGGAAGGATCTTTTAAAAGCCATCTAGTTCAAAACCTAATTTTACAGATGAAGAAACTGAAACTCAGAAAATCATTTGCTTATGGTCACATAGCTAACACATACCAGAGATGTGATATGACTTTAGCATTTCCTGAATCCAATTCAAGAACTCTATTATATCACATTTTCCTCAAGAGTTAAAGGTTTTAAATTGGGCAAATCATTGAACTAATCCAAGCTTCAATTTTCTCATTTGAAAGAGAGGACTTTGGAAACAGAATTTCTCTAAATTCTCTTCCAACTATTTAATTCCTGTGTTCTTTTTCATGATTATTAGGGCAATAATACTAGCAACTGACTATTTCAAAGAACTGTTGTAACACTCAAAGTAGCATAGAAATGTGAAGTTTTACTAAAATGCATTTTATTTAAATTCAAAATCTTATATTTTTTTGGTCTTGAATGATTTAAAAAAATATGTGGGGGCAGCTGTATTGAGAGCCAGGCCTAGAGACAGGAGGTCCTGGGTTCAAATCTGGCCTCAGACACTTCCCAGCTGTGTGATCCTGGGCAAGTCACTTGACCCCCATCCTAGCCCTTACCACTCTTCTGCCTTGGAGCCAATACACAGTATTGACTCCAAGAAGGAAGGTAAGGGTTTAAAAAAAAATTTAAAAAAAATATGTGTAAAATAATGCTGACTTAAATTACTTTCACTTCATTTAAAGAACATTTGTCTAGTAATCTAACAAACTGTAATTCACTTAGGCATGTCAAAGAATCTATGAAGAACTTTGTGAATGAAATTATTAAATAAAAAGACTTCTATGAAATTATTAAATTAAAATATAATCTAATTCTACATGTCTTTATATTGTTATATTGATATTAATATGATTGGTGCCAAATATTTAAATAACTATCTAATTATATATAGATAATCATATATGAATGATATATTATCTATCTCTATACATAAACATACATATGTACATATCTATACACAGACATATATACTCAAGTACTTGTGCTTTTTTTTTATCCTCATCATTGGTATAACAAAGGACTTAAGGGAATAGCTTTTAGAAAGAAATGATCCAGGATCCCTCTCTTCTTGTAAAATTCATAAATGGTAAAAAGAAATCAGCACATTTTTTTCCTCCCCATTTGTCCTTAAAACTGCAATTCTGTACTTCTACTCATAGCTCACCCAATATGATCTATTTGTTTCTTCCCTGTCCAAGACTTCACATCCTGTCCTTTTTTGTTCTCCCCTCCCAATATGATTTAAATGCCATTGATGAATGTAAGCCACTAGGGAATCTACCCCAAACCATTATGTCAGTACAAATGTAGAGAGTTTAAGTATGAATGATGAGCCTAATCAAATAAAGAATCTGGCCTCAGACCTAGACTTAAATTCCTTTTGTCAGTATTAAAATGAATTACGAAAATTAAGGGAAAAAGTACTTTCTCTTTGTTAATTATTCATGTTTACTTACATGTGTAAAAATAGACACACAGACATATATTCATTTATACAGTTCATATGGTTTTATCTGTGTATACAGATACATGTGAATACATTTCATGTGTATGTATGTGTGTATATGTGGATGTCTATAGATGCATGTGTGTGTATATATAAATATTCAAGATTATCCATTGGATGTATTGAAGAAGTAGATGTCAAATACTACTATTACAACCAAGAAAACCCTATGAACAGCTATCGTCCATGGGGTCATGAAGAGTTGGACACTTCGGACATTACTGAATGACTGAATAAAAACTATATACATATAGATGTATATATAAACATATATGAATACATATTTATTTTTCCACCCTTCACAATAGAACATGGTGAAAAGAGTGGTGGCCTTGAATTTAGGAAAGAACAAATTGTACACTTGACACTTTATTAGGCACATCATCATGTAACTGCCTAAAGATTAATTTCCTTAAGTCTAGTGATAAGAATATCTTCAGTTTCTAACTCATGGAGGGGTTGTTGTGCGGATTAAATAATATTTCATATATATATTTGTATCTTGTAAAAAAGAAAAGTCTCTAATAGCAATACATGGCATTTATATGATACCTTAAAGTTTGCAAATTATATATATCTAATTTCCTTTTCTTCCTCACAATAATCTTGAATAAGTCTTACAAGTGTTATTTTCTCCATTTTCCACATGAAGAAACTGATGTATATTAGTAGTGTTATTTAACTTTTCCATGGTTATATGGATAATAGCTATTTAGGATATGAACTGAGCCCAGGTCTTCTGAACCTTTATGTCTTGCTTAATGCCCATTACGACTTCTAGTTGTTGTTGGTTTTTTTTTAATCATTTCATGTCCCTTGTATTTTATGTAAAATGTTTCCAAATTTTCTACAATGTTTGTAGTGAATTTATTCTATGGGATCAAAGGTATTCTGTCTCCACTAAAGTCCTGCTCATTATGGCATCACTGTGGCTGTAAGTTATTGAAGATTATTGCAGTGGAAAAAGCTGTGACACATCCCTTTAATCTGGGAAAGTTTAAGTATAGGCCTGCCAAGGAACATGTAATCAAAGAATGACAACTAATTAGGAAGAGTTATCATTGGAAGGTTCTATTTTTTTCTTCCCTCTTTTCCCATTTCCCTCCCTCTTTTTCCCCCTCTTCTTCCTTCCTCCCTTTGTTCCCATATCTTCATCATTTATTTATATGATTGTTTATCTTTGATTTACTTATTTATTTAGCCTTAGAAGCTTATTAACTTACCTATTAAGACCTATTATCATTGTGATTTTCATTTGCATAAAGAGTACCCATCCCTTGTGGTGAAATAAAGGCCATTTAATATTTAGTCATAAAACAATTTTTTTTCATAGTATGACCAAGTCTATATTGAATTCTTTCAGGCAACTTAGTCAAGTGCTAAGTAGTATCTCACTGAGTAGTGTATTTTTTTTTTATGATTAACCTAGATGTAACCAAATGTAATTTACTTTTTAAATCAGTTAATCACAATGGATTTTAGCAAGCATAGCCACAAACCCAGACCTATTTTTTAGTCAATTAATAAGCATTCATTTTCTCTCCCACCACTCAACCTGTTCCATTGAGAAAAATAAGATAAACAAAATATTTCTTAAAAAATGCACAGTCAAAAGGGAAAAAAAATCTATGTTGACCATGTCTAAAATATCTTTGTCAGGAGGTGAGTAGAATGCTCCATCATTAGTCTTTTAGTTTCTTTTTTTTTAACTTAAGAAAAGAACATGTAAATTTCTGGGGACCTACTACATATCATTTTCAAGGCAGAAGAATGGTAAGGACCAGGCAATTACAGATTAGTGATTTTTGATTAGGATCAAACAGCTAGGAAGTGTCTGAGACCATATCAGAACCCAAGTCCTGACTCCAGGACTGGTGCTCTAAATACTGTGCAACCTAGGTGTACCTGGTGCTCTAGATTATAAATCAAATATTATAAACTTTTAAACTACCCTCTGCCTCATTTCTTATATAATTATACTACTTCATTGCATTCATATTTTCTGTTTTATTTGTTTATTCCTTAATTGATCTGAATTTAATATTCTTCCTCCTCCTTTTCTTCATTATTGATGTCAAAGTATATGCATAGTTTAATAATTTTTTTAACATAATTCTAAATGGCTATACAGAATGGCTTGACCAATTCATGACTCCATCAACACTATAGTAATATAACTATTTTCCCACATCCCCTCTAAACATGTCATTTTCTTTTTTTTTGAGGAGGCAACTTTTCCAAACTGGTAAGTATAATATGGAATTTCACAACTGTTTAATATTCATCTTTCAAATTGTTAGTGATTTGGAGTATTTCTATAGTTATCAATAGTTTTAATTTGATTTATTCCTTTGAAAGCTACTTTTTTATGTAATTTGATCATAAATCAATTAGGAAATGGTTCTCATTCTTATAAATTTAAGTTAATACTTTTTTATTTTGGAAATGTACCCTCTTTCAGAAACATTTTAGAGAAATGTGGCATATAGTTATGATAAAAATCCACACCAAATTTTGTTTAATTCATAGGGCCTATGTAGGCCAGGTCTACCATAAGATTTGCACTAAAATTAATTTGTAAAGAGGCAGTTATTCTAATGGGAATTTACTTCAAAATTATTCTCTCTTCCCAACTAATTATATCCCACAGGGCATATGTTATTTCTATTTATATGCATCTGCCTGCATGTGTATGCTTATATATAAGCACTGATGGGGCTCTCCTTTCCTGTCTTTCTCTGAAAAATCAACCTTTGCCCTCTAACTATACAAGTTAGATTTATCTTAGAACTGGGCTAAATTACCTAGTCAGATCTCTTCATTTTGAAACCAGGAAGATTAAAGGACTTTCCTATACTCATACTGATAGCTAGTAGGACAGTCTGAGTTTTTGACTGAGTTAAATCCTCTTTCTAATATTCAATGGATTCTTAGCTTTAAAAAAAACCACATTTTGCAAATTTATGGAATATAATTTTAAAATATTACAACTTTTCTCAGAAACATTAAAGATGGTACAGAGTAGAAATAGTGGTGAACTTGGAGGCAGGGGTACTGGGTTCAAATACTGGCCCTATCATTTCTTCTCTATATGACTTTGGGGTAAATTATACATTGTCTCTGATATCTCAATTGTCTTATGACAATTCCTCTAAACTCTGTTACTCTAAGTGACTTATTCATGGGCACATATATGGCAACACTCAATATCATTAATATCAGTTGTCTAATTACAACAGGAAAAAAATAGGAAAAAAAGCAAAAAGTAGTTCTGAGTCAATAAGTTGTTTAGTTCCTTTCAGCCATGTCCAACTCTTTGTTAACATTTGCTTTTTTGGGTTTGTTTTTGTTTTGGGGCAGAGATACAGGAATAGTTTTTCCATTTCCTTCTCCAGTTCATTTTACAGACAACAGACAATAAATCGACTCAAAAAGGGTTTAGTGATTTGCCCAACATCCCAGAACTAATAAGTGTCCAAGAAAAGATTTGAACTCACAAAGAACTCACATATTCTTGATTCCAGATATGGCAATCTAACCTCTTTAACTTTTAGTTCAATTTTAGCCAAAGTAACATTAGACAACTCATTAAGTCTCTGGGTCTTAGATTTCTCATCTGTGTTTTGGGGGGCTGGAGGGAGAGGAGTTAGATTAGACTTCTGAGTTTCAGTACAGTGTTTTCCACCAATTCCAATTCCACAAATTAAATAATTAATTCTAAACATTTCTCAAGATGGATATATTTTAAACCATGAAGAATGTTAGAACATAATAGAGTTTTGTACTCTTTGTAAGAAGTCTTGATAACCTCCTTACACTTGGTTTGGGGAATAATATTGTATATTTATGTATAGGGGATCATTAACAATTCAACAAAAATGTAATTGAAGCAGGATTCAATAATACCACTGAAGTCAAAGTACCAAATAAATATAAAATTCCATCTCAATTTTGTTCAGTCTAATTGATTTTTTCTTTCTTTCTCTTCTGTTCAAAGCAGGTAATATTTCACTTGATGTGTAATTGGAGGTGGGGTAGATATAGAGTGGAGTTGGAAGTGGGAGAGGCTACTGAGTAGATTTATTTTGTTAAGATTACTTTGTTTGAAAAGGAATAGTATTACTTGCTCCAATAAATGGGTACTCAAACTAATGGAAACTGATGAACCCAAATTCTAACTTCCAATCAAAAGTCTCTACAAATTTTTTTTAATAGAGAGCTAATTAATATATGTCTAAATTTGAAGTGATTAGTTAAATGACCTAGGGGACCAGCATGCCCTTAATTTCACTTAAGTTCAGTTCTTAAATGCATTTATACATGATGAGCAGAAGAGAGTCACCACCCATCACTTCAATTAGAATCAATCTCAGGGGGGAAATTTGGAATCAAATCACAATTAAAATAATGTATTCTTAAGATTAATTCAATTTTACTATATTGAATCCTTACTTTTCAATAGAAACAAAATTCCCTAGTATTATGTAAGGCATTTAAAATAGATGCTTGTAGATTGACTCCAGGTTTTAAAGAGATTTAGTTAGTTTATATAGAACCATCATAGTAATATGATCATTCACTTTAATTTGAGATAATTATGATGATGATGACTGGTATTTATTTAAAACAATGAGGTCTACCAAGCATTTTACATTCATTAGTTCATTTAATACTTAAAACAATCTAGGGAGGTTATCATCCCCATTTTCAGATTGGAAAACTGAGGCTGGGAGAGGTCAAATGACTTTTGGTACTGCAAATTAGTAAATATCTGAATTAGAATCTTAAGCTAAGTCTTCCTAAATGCAAGTTGATCATGATACTAACTCTATTGTGTTGTCACTACTCTTACCAATGATATGCCTTTTTGAGAAAAAGAGTAGTGATATGATCAAAATACTGCTTTAAGAAAAATTAATCTAATTGAAGCAGCTAGGTAGCACAGTGGATATAGTACCTGTCCTGGAGTCAAAAAGAACTGAGTTCAAATTCAGTCTCAGACACATCATAGTTGTGTGACCCTGGGCAAGTCACTTAACCCTGTTTGCTTCAGTTTCCTCATCTGTAAAGTGAGCTGGAGAAAAAAAAAATGGCAAACCACTCCTATATCTTTACCAAAAAAATCACAAATGGGGACATTTAGAGTTGGAAAGGATTGAAGCGATTGAAAAACAAAATCTAACTGTGGTATATAGGGCATTGAGGAAGGAGATAGAAAGACTAGAGTACAGATTGTGAAAACTAAGAGTGTCCATTTGGCTGGGCTCTACAGTACATAGAGTATGTTAAAATTCATTGAAAGGATGGAAAGTTAGTCTGAAAGCAGATTATGATGGAATTTAAGTGGAAAATAAAGAAATTTGTATATGATCCTAGAGGTAATACATTATAAGGCAGTGGAGTTTTTTGAGTAGAAGACTGAGGTGGTTACTATACCAGTTTTGTGGAAGACAGACTGAAGTATAAAAATTTGAGAAAAGGAAGACAATTAGGGGATTAATTTTATCAAGAAACATTAGAACAGAGGAAATATTTCATTTGTTCATTTGCAAGTTAAAAGATTATTGGTGACTTTCAAAATGCAAGTTCACATGATTTATTGGTTTTATATCTAAACTTTTAAGTACCTTAGAGCTCATCCAGTTAAATTCCTTAAAGATCTTCTTTTTCAATTTCTCATTTTATACATGAGGAAAATGAGGCTTAGAGAATTTCTTAAACACCCACAGTCACCCTGTTTGTATTTTAACAAAGCCACATTTGAATAAGGGTCCTTTTCAACAAACCAGAAAAAGTGAATGATAAGAAAATACAATTGATGTAGACAATTTATAATAGAATGTGCTATGAAAGAAAGATGAGCAATAAAATTGTACCCAGTGGATATTTGAAAGTTCAAGTAATTTTTTTGAAAGGGAGAGGTAGGAAAGGTGGAAGATGTTTGTGTGTGTGTGTGTGTGTGTGTGTGTGTGTGTGTGTGTGTTTTAAGATATTACATCCTTATATATTTTTCAAAGCAGAGTAAAAGGACAATGGAAACAAAGAAATGAAATCACTTAGGGAGAGATGAGTTGAGATAGCACGGGAGGAAGAAAAGTTTAGCAAAAATATTAGAGCAGATTCAGCTTTGATGAGAAAGAAGAGTGCCCTTCAATTGCTCTGAGAAAGAAGGAAAGAAAAAGAGATTTGTATAAGGTCATATATGTGGATGTGGAGACAAGAAAGAGGAGAAAAGAGGAGGAACTCAGAAATCTGAAGTGTTAAGGAAAAAGGAAAGATTAAATTTAGGCTTGATGACCTTGATATCAGTAAGGCAGGAAGCAACATTATGGAGTTAATCAGTAGATAGTCACTGGTACCTCTGTTCTCAGTTATTGCCTATGGGGAATGTCCATTTTCAAATCAGTGGCAGATCATCTTGTTATTAGATGTGAACAGAGTACAGAGTTCACATCTAGACAAGGTCAAGTTTAAAATTAAAGAAAAAAGAAGCCGAAAATGGTTCAGACACTCATCTGAGATAAGCATACAAAAACTTGGATTCTTATCCAGAATTGGTTACTCTGCAAAGTTCATTTGGAATCAAAAGTGAATAGATGCTTCCTTGGTTTCAGAACAGATAAGAAGTCCTGTGTAATATAGGACTGTCTTACCTGTTTAAAAATCAAGTCTGGTTTGATAGAAAGCAATTTTCCCAGAACACGCTAACTTCCTTTTAGTTATTTTTACAGGTCCACAAAAGCAACTGAATTATAAGCTCCTAGAAAATAACAATTGTCTAGGTGATTCTAACAATGTTAAGCAATCAGTTCCTGGAGATTGTTAGGTCCTAGAAAGCATGAACTACAGATACCTAGCTTTCTTAGAAAGAATTCTGCAAACTACAAGACTGAAATATTTAGTTGCATGTTTTTGATTACTTATGACTTCTACTACAGGAAGTTGATTGATTTGGATAAATGGATGGATGTAAGAGTTTTATTATTAAAGTTTTCAGCATTTTATGTTTCTTTTTTAACACTTAAAATGTCAATAACATGTAGAAACAATTTTGATAATTATTTTTTTTTACATTTTGTGATTTAGATTCTCTCCCTCTCTACTTCCTTCATCCCTTCCCTGAGAAAGTACATAGTTTGATATATGTTATGCCAGTGCTTTTCTGAAATACCTATTTCCATATTTCTCATGCTGAGACAGAAGGCATATATAGCACATATAATAAAAACCTCAGAAATGAAATAAAAAGGCATGCTTTGAACTGCAATCAGACTCCAAGAGTTCCTTTTTTAACTGTAGATAATGTTTATCATGAGTTCCATGGCATTATCTTGGAACTTTGTTTTGCCACTAATACTTGAGTCATTCAAAATTGATCATCCTATTATATTTGTTACTGTATACAATGGTCCAATGGTTCTGCTCATTTCATTTTGCATCAGTTCATACAAGTCCAAATTTTTCTGAACTCATTCATCATTTCTTATGTTGTGATGATTTTCCATTAGAATCATAAATTCAATCAGCTATTCACCAACTGATGGATTCCTTCTATTTATAATTCTTTGTCTGTACAAAAAAGGGCTGCTAAAATATTTTTGTACAAGTTGATAATTTTCCCCTATCTCTGATCTCTTTGGGTACAGAATCAATATTGTATTTCTGGATTAAAGAGTATGCATTATTTTAATGTCCTTTTGGTATGGTTCTATATTATTCTTCAGAATGGTTATATCATTTCACAGTTCCACTCACAATGTATTAGAGTTCCAATTTTCCTACATCCCTCCAACATCATTTTCCTTTTTGATTGTATTGGCCAATCTTATAGGTCTGACACGTTCAGAGTTGTTTTAATTTGCATTTCTCTAACAAATAGTGATTTGGAGCTTTTTTTCATATAATTTTAGACAGTTTTAATTCTTTATCTGAGAACTGAATGGCCTGTTGATATCCTTTGAACATTTCTCAATTGGGAAATGTTTTATATTCTTATAAACATTATTCAGTTCTATTCATATTTGAAATATAAGGTATTTCTCAGAGATATGGGATGATGTTCCCCCCATTTTTTGTTTACCTTCCAATCTTTGTTGCACTGGTTTCATTTTAATACAAAAGCTTTTTAATTTAATGGGATATAATGCAGTATTCTCTTGAAAGTATTTCATCTAAAATTTTTGCATTAAAATTCATTAGGGAGATCCATCTTTGGTGTCATTAAAGGAATTTAGAAGAATTTATTCTTCTATTATTTTTACAAATGACTAATATAGTTCTAGAATCAATTGTTCTTTGACTATTTGATAGAATTTATGTGTGAATTCATCTGGTCCCTGGGTCTTTAATGGTCTGTTCAATTTCTTTTTCTCTGACAGTGTTTAGTAATTTATTTCCACTTTTGTTAATCTGAGCAGTTTATATTTTGTAAATATTTATCTATTCCACTTGTCAAGTTTACTAGCCTTCAGTTGGATAAAAAACTTCCAATAATTGCTATAATTTCTTTTGTTATTGGTTGTGATTTCACCTTTTATATTCTGGTCCTTGCAAGTTGCTCTTCTTCCATTGTTAAACCAAATCAACAAATGGTTTATCCATTTTCTTTATTAATTAAAAAAATAGCTCCTTGTCTTATCATAGTTCAAAAGCCTTAATTTCAATATTATTTATATCTCCTTTGTTTTTCAGGATTTCAAAACATGTTTAATTGGCGATTTTTAATTTCTTCTTCTAGTTTTTTTTTTTTAAGTTGCATACCCAATTCATTGATCTGTTCTCTATTTAATTAAAGCATTTAGAGAGATAAATTCCACTCATTTTAAAACATATTTGAGAAATAAGGCCTATATAAGCAAAATTTATTGTCATTTTTCCTCAGTGTGTAGTTTCCCCTCTAATCTTGGTTATGTTGGTTTTATTTGTATAAAAATAATCAAATGTATTCATTGTATATTCCATAATGTTCTCTCTCTCTTGTTTGGTCACAAATTCTTCTTTTATCCATTGATGTGACATATAAACTAGCTCCCCAAATTAGCTTATGGTATCAGTCTTTACATTTAAATCACATATTTATTTTTATTTTATCTTGGTAGAAGTTGTGAGATACTGGTCTATATCTAGTTCATGTGAAACTATTTTCCAATTTTCCCAGAAGTTTTTGTCAAACAGTGAGTTCTTATCTCTAAAATTGGGGTCATTTGGTCTTATAAATTCTATATCT
Organism: Monodelphis domestica; assembly: GCF_027887165.1. Classification (NCBI taxonomy): domain Eukaryota; kingdom Metazoa; phylum Chordata; class Mammalia; order Didelphimorphia; family Didelphidae; genus Monodelphis; species Monodelphis domestica. Next base: position 243,082,457 of record NC_077227.1, on the reverse strand, counting down.
AGTCTATTCCATTGATTTATCATTACTTTTCTTGGCCAGTACCAGATCATTTTGAAGATTACTCTTTTAGTACAGTTTGATATCTGGTACTGCTTGGCCATCTTCCTTCATTTTTTTCCATTAATTTCCATAATATCCTTCTTTTGTTCGTCCAGATTAATTTTGTTATTGTTTTTTTTTCATAGTTCCATGAATACTTTTTAAAAGTTTGATTTGTATGGCATTGAGTAAATAAATTAATTTAGGTAAAATATTTTTATTATACTAGCTCAGTCTACCTATGAAAAATGAAATTTTCATAATTGCTTAAATATGACTTTATTTTGGTAAAAAAGCATTTTGTAATTCTGATATGTAATTCATGTGTTTGATTTGTGAATTAGAATGCCACATATTTTCCATTGTTTGAGTTATTTTAATTGGAATTTATTATGGAATATCTCTTGCTCAAGGACTCATTAGTAATATATAAAAATACTTATAATTTATGTGGATTTATTTTGTATCCTGCAACTTTGGTAAATTATTATTTCAGTTATTTTTAGTTGATTATCTAAATATGCCATAATATCAACTGCAAAGTTTTGGTTTAGTTTTCACATTATTTAAATCCTTCAATTTCTCTTTCTTATTTTTATTGCTAAAGTTAGCATTTATAGAATAATATAAAATAAGAGGGATGCTAAGAAGCAAACTTGTTTCATCCCTGATCTTATTTGGAAATTTTCTAGCTTATCAGCATTACAGATAATATATGCTTATGGTTTTAGGTAGACATATTTATAATTTTATGGACCATTTATTCCCATGCTTTTTAGTGCTTTTAATAGAATAGGATGTTGTATTTTGCCATAGGCTTTTTTTCTGCAGTCATTGAGATATTATATGATTTCTGTAAATCTTATTATTTATATGATACATTATGCTGATAGTTTTCCTAATATTAAATCAGCCCAGCAAATTCTTGTTATGAATCCCACTTTGTCATGATGCATGATCCTTATAATATGTTGCTGAAGTTTCATTGTTTATATTTTACTTAAAATTTATTCATTATGGAATATGATGTCTATCGTTTTTTTTCACTGATTTTGTTCTTCCTGTCTTTAATATTAGCTCCATATTTGTGTCATAAAATGGAATTTGGTAGGACTCTTTATTTACCTATTTTCCCAAATACTTTATTTAGAATTACAATTAATTTTTCTTTAAATTTTGATAGAATTCATATGTGAATAAATCTGACCCTGAAGATTTTTTCTTAGGGAGTTCATTGAATAGCTTATTCAATTTTGTTATCTGAGGTATGGTTAAGTATTATATTTCTACTTTAATTTATCTGGGCAATTCATATTTTAAAACATATTCATCCATATTGTTCAGATTATTAAATTTGTTGGCATATAATTGTGTAAAATAACCCGAAGGCTTTAATTTCCTCTTCATTGGTGGTATATGTATCATTTTTAATTTTAATACTGATAATTTGATTTTCTTCTTTCCTCTTTAAAATCAAATTAAAGAAATCTCTAGTTCATTATTTTCCTAAAACTAATAACTAACCTTATTATGTCAATGGTTTTCTTACCTTTGATTTTATTAATTTCTCCCTTGATTTCCAGAATTTCCAATTCATGCTTTAATTTAGGATTTTTAATTTGTTTTTTTTTTTTATTTAGTTGTTTTAGCTGTATGCCCAATTCATTGATCTGGTTTTTTCCTTCTATTTTATTGATGTAAGCATTTGGAGATATATTTTTCCAGTAAATACTGCTTTGGCTGCATCCAAGCATTATTGATATGTTGTCCCCCGTGTCATTCTTTTTAATGAATTTTTTTAATTGTTTCTATAGTTTGTTTTTTGACTTGATAATGTTTTCAAATTATTTTCTAAACTTCAAATTAATTAATTTTTTCTTTCTATAGCTCCATATTGATTATAATTTTTATTGAATTATTATCTGAAAATGATGTATTTATTATTTCTGCTTTCTTGTATTTGGTGGTCAAGGTTTTATGTCCTTATAGAAGATCATTTTTTTTTCTGTGTATAAGCCAGGTATATGAGAAGATGTAATCTTTTCTATTTCATTTTCATTTCTATTCAATTTTCCTCACAGATTTAATAAATCTTATTTTCCAAATTCCACTCAACTCCTTAATTTGTTTTGTTTATTTTTTGTTAGATTTATCTAGTTCTGAGAGGGGAAGGTTGAGATCACCTAGTATTATAATTTTAATGCCTATTTTTTTCCTTTATTTCATCTAATTTATTCTTTAAAAATGTGGAGGCTATATCATTGGGTGCATATATGCTCAGTATTGAAATTATTTCATTCCCTATGATACCATTTTTATCAAAATGTAATTTCCTTCCTCAATACCTTTAATTAGATCTATTTTTGCTTTAACTTTGTGATCATACTTGCTACCCCTCCTTTTTTTAGCTGAAACATATTTTGCTTCAACCCTTTACTTTTTTCACTGTATCTGTCTCTTTATTTCAGATTTATTTCTTCTAAATACCTTATCAGAAGTTTCTGATTCCTAATTTACTCTGCTATCTGCTTCCCTTTCATTAGTCTGCTAATCCCATTCACATTCACAGTTATAATGACTAATTGTGTATTCCTTTCTATCTTATTTTACCCTTTTTATCCTGCTTTTTCCCTCTCCTTTTACTGTCAGAACCTGGAACCATATTCTATAGGCAAGTTGTTGGCGTCTGCCTCTGCTTCTTGCCTGATTCAGTCTGCACTCCTTCTCACTCCAATGAACCAGACCATGAGTCTCTAAAGCAGATGGCTAGGGGTTTCCATATGGGTGGAGAAGGGATCAATCTTTTATAGGGTGGTGGTCTGTAATTAGGTAAACTAGGACTTGTCTCATTGGATGTTTCAGGGTGGGAAGTACCTGGTTCACATGACAGTATAGTTATTAACATGGTAGAGATAGTACAAGTCCAGAACATTAATTCATCCTGGGTCTGTAAGGACATAGCATGAGACGTAACAATGCCCTATGGAGTGGAACAACTGCTTTGTTCTGAAGTTCCAGCAGGTACAGGGGAAGGGGGCTAACCAGGGAAAAGAGGGAAATGAGAAAGGAGTTCTGGTCCCCGGGTCTATCAATATGGCCTTTTCATTTGAGTTTAATACTAATATTAACTCTAATTTCCATTTTTAGTTCTATCAGTCCATCATACTATTAATTTTCTTTTGGGGAATTTTCAAAAGAAAAGGTGATTTTTCATTATTTTATAAAGAAACTCAAATTCTTCTACTATCCCTCAGGAAATATGGTATTGTAGTGGTCTTGCAAGCAAAAACATATAGTTTAATTCTCACTTTTGGCCATTGAAACTATGTAACAAAGCACAAATCTCTTAACCTCCCTGAACTTCAGTTTACTCTAATACTACTCTGTCATAAAAACAGGTGAAAGGGAAAGAGCTGTCGTACCTGAAGAAACCAAAGATTATTCATGTGATTTGACATTTGTATTTAGCACATTAATACCTATTGATGTGACTCAGGAGCTGCTACATGAATAAAAGTAATCAGGAATAAGGAAAGAAAAAATAACTATGTATTTCTCCCAAATATATATAGGCTTACCTTTTTTCACAAATCTGGTTAATGTGTTATTATTATTAACTTTGGTATGTGCAATAATTTATTTTTTTCCTTTCAAAGGAACTTGATTTAGAGGATTTAGGTCAAATTCAGGTACAGTTAGAGGTGTGCTGTCTCCAGCATGTAACAGCTCCAGGAGAACTTATTATTAAGTTTTGAATGTGAATATTTATACCTCAGAAATGGGAAAATGCTACAAATCAAGACTTGATTTTTGGTTCCATTAATTGTCTAGATTAAGAAAGTGATAAAATTTTGGTAATACAGAGGAAACTTAAAGATGTTTTCCGAATATTCTTTTGAAATGTGGCTAAATCTTTTCTAAATTATACTTGCCTGTACATTCTGCATTTAGACCCATTGGATATCAATAATTTATACTCTCATTGAGTTAAATGTTTGCAAAACTTTTCCTTACTAGATCATGAGAAGAAGGTGTGGTAAGTATAATGATACTAAACTATATATGAGGAAGCTGAGGCTCAGAAATTTTCAAGTGATTTCATAATAATCTCATAACTTATAAATCACATGGTAATTAGTCAGATATAAGCCTTTTAATATTTGTGTAACTTTTGTTAAATGATTTACCTTCTTTAATTTGTAAAATGAGGAGAATGAATTTTATGATTTATGGAATACTAGATTTAGTTAAATAATTGAAGTTGAAATAATTTTACTTGTAGTAGGATGGGGTTTTTACATAACATGCCCTCAATTCTGAGTGTCATTATTCTGCCCCATTCTTCTAGTGTAGGAGAAGGAGGCTGGGAAGGGAAAAGGCATCTAGGAATCAAATACGGTGTAACCCTGTCTCTGACTATTTCAATGATAAGATGACAGATTATAAAAAGTGAGTAATCAAACTCTTCTGACCTTTTCTTCCCAGATGCCTCTAAAGTCAAATTCAGAGAGACATACACAAAGTAATGAATTCTGGGATAAAACTTTCATTAGTTTTTTTTTCATTTCCATAGTTATCATTATCATTTAAGCCTTTCCTGCCCTAAATTTTCTCAGTTTAAATATTCAAGACTAGAAACCAGATCTTCTAAATATGAATCCAGGGTTCTTTCCCAGATATCAATATTGCTTCTCTGATAGAGGTTTGGCAAATTATCCTTGATTAAAATGTAGCTAAATAAATAACAATAAGACTTCTTGACCATATGAACATCCCAGTCTGAAATGAGTTTCTGTTCAGAACTAAGTTAGAGTGACATTTTTTTTTCTTTCTTTAACTTTGTCTATAAGCAAGAAAGATAGATTTTTCCTGACATCCAAATGATTAAAAATATTTATACCATTAACTGTCTGATAGATCTTTGCATGTAATTGAATGCATGATGGCTGATCTGATTGTGTGCTGATAAAGCCATTAGGAGAGAAGCCCATAATGGTAGTGAGCCAGAGAGTGAGCAGGCTAGACTGTAGCCCAGCTGTTGCAGTGTGGGAATGAGGTATATTAATGAATGAGAGTGGGAATGAAAAATTCAGCAATAAATCAGGAGTAAGTCTGGCTATGGTAGAGCTAAAACATTGTCAAGTTATAGTAATCCATTACCATCTTTTTTCTCTCCTTTTAAAACTATGCAATCAGATTATCAGTGCTGTAACATATAGATCAACTGTATCATAAGTCCCCCAACAGCTCCTGGTTGGTTATTTTTCAAATCTGAGTGGATAGATCACATATTCCTGGCAAACTCTCTTCAGAATTTCCATTTGGAAGGCATGAAGAACTGAAATTAGCCCTCCTCCAGGACTCTTTTCAGACTTTCCCAAGCACTAAGCCATTCAGGGACTTCACTGTGACTATGTAGCCAAAGAATAGTAAGTGGTATTTAATACTTCTGAAACATTCATACAAAGATTGCTAGAGTCACAAGTTTTTTCTTGTTGTTCAGTTGATTCAGTCATGTCCAGCTCTTTATAACTTCATTTGAAGTTTTATTGGCAAAGAACCTGCAGTGATTTGTGATTTCCTTCTCCAATTCAATTTTTAGGTTAGGAAATTGAGGCAAACAGGGTTAAGTGACTTATCCAAGGTCATACACATAGTAAGTATTTGAGGCCATAGTTGAACTTATGAAAATAAATCTTCCTGACTCCAGGGCTGATACTTTGTCCATATATCCCTCACTAAAATTTAACTTCACTTAATTACAATCTTGGTTGGATTAGCCTTGTTTCTATTCAATCTTATTTCCTCTCAGCTTTTATTCACTTGTTTCAGATAGATTTTGTCTCTTGTTTGGCTACCTTCTCCTTGTCTGATTCCAATGACTTCTATATCCTTACACTAAATTTTCTTTAAACTTAAACTACTCTTGGATTTGGAACTTTTGTTGTTTCTACATATACTGAGTACTCTGATTTGGGATATTATTTTCTATTAAGCATAATAAGCATAATCTAAATGATTTTTCTTCCATGTGTCTCAAAATGGCATAAATGAATACTTGTCAAAATGGGGAAAGGGAGCATATCAACACACCTTTCTTCTTTTTCTCAGGAGGTAACATAGCAGATATCTTCTTATATGCAAGGGGGAGATTATAAGCAAACAGCCTTTAAGTTTAAAAAAAAATTCAGGTCAATCACTTTTTTAAAGAGGGGTTCAACCATCATTATATTTTTAGCTTCTGAAATTTATAAATGAAGGAACTATGATTTGTGATGGGGTGTGGGAGAAAGGGACAATACCTACAAATGGAAAGATAAATCCTAAAGAGTTTTTAGAGATTATATGATTTTTTTTTTCTAGAAGGAATAATCCTTGGTCGAAGGAACTATTTTAGCTTTTGTATCCCTAGTACTTAGCACATTCCTTCACACATAGTATGTACTTAGTAATTTTTTTAAATTCTTACCTTCTGTCTTAGAATCAAGACTGTGTATTAGTTCTAAGGCCGAAGATGGACAAGGGCTAGGAAATAAGGGTTAAGTGACTTGCCCAGGATCACACAGTTTGGAAGTGTCTAAGGCAAGATTTGAACCCAGGACCTCCCTTTTCTGTGCCTGAATCTCAATCTTCTGAGCAACCCAGCTGCCCCCACTTAATACATTCTTGTCAAATTAAATGTCTAAAGTAAAGTACCAACCTGGATCTTTCTGTCAATACAAGAACTGTATCTGCTGGACTATGCTACATCTGTTATTGGGGGGCCCAAAAGGGCAGGACACAGGAGTAGTGGTGCTATGGCTTAATTGCTTCAATGATTTAGTTTGAATTCTCAGTGTGGAAAATTCATTCACTGATTCAAATCAGTAACTTTGTAACTTACAGTATTATGCAGTTACCACCCTGAGTCTTTGAGAGTTTAAATAATCTGCCCATGGTCAAACAGCTCTTTTATAATGAAGGACCAATTAAAATTTAGGTCTTTTTGACTTTAAGGCTCATCCTCTATTCATTAGTTTATAATATCTCTCACTTGTTTTATTTTTACATACATTATCTAAAATTTATTACAAAATACATTTTGTGATATTTATTTAAATTTCTTTAGTAAAGTATTGTCAAAACTTTAGAGAATATTAAAAAACACCCATCTGAAGTTATTATCATTAGTGTTCCCATCTAGTTTGCTACTAAAAAAGAAAAAGAATTGGTTTAATTTACAATGTAATTCCATTTTCCTGAGACTTACTGAATAACTTTTTGACTATATGACAGTATAACAAAAGTCTGGTGCCAGGCATTATAGAGGTGTCAGTCATAGCTTAGAATCACAATAGTCTGCCCACAGATTATCTTGGGCCTCAGAGCCACCATTATCTATTATCTTTTTTTTTTTCACTAAAAAGGTGTCCAGGTCTAATAGACTGACTAGACAGGAATGTATGCATTTTTTACTAGTGTAACAAATGGTATCTTTTCCTAGTGAGTGCATAAATGTCAATTAAATTTTGATGATCACCTCTGTAATAAAGTAGAAACATTACCAGCCACTGTAGTGAACCTAATAGTTTTTGGTAAGATGGTATACATTTGATTTACTATTGCTTTTTAATTTTTGCTTTGTTTTAACATATTATTCAAATTGTCAAGGTTCTTTTGTGTATTTTTATTCATTTTAAAATTGTGTGTATTTTATACATTGTTTTACCTCTATGTCCTGCAAGCGTAAGTTCAGGAAGCAATAAAGTTGACACAGTTGTCTAATGGTTGTTTTAGTGACTGTTGCCAAGTGATTTCCTGGTTGTTAAAAAACAATGGACCAGGAAATCATGCACATGACCAGAAAGGTCTTATTGTTTGGATTTGTAAAAACTTTAGTAATGGTTCCAGTCAGAAACTTTAAATATATCTATATGACAATTATGTATTACAATAGATGGGCCTCATATGATTTAGAAACTAATTGAAACACCTATGTTTTTATATTCATGACATCAATATCTTTAATTTTCTTATGATTGAATACTTTGAAAATGTTCCCCCATTTTAAAACATCCAAGGAAATCTACATTTTCCCCTAAAATGTCTAATGCCTTATAGTTCATGTCAGACTAGATTTCTGAGATTTTTTCAGTGTAATTAAACACATAAATACTTCTTCAACTTGGAATCATGCAATTTGATAAACTGATCATTTTCACTGCGTGATGGATATAGAAATTATCCACCACAGGAATTTTGACTATATTCTCACAATATTTCTAGACAGCTAAATCATCATTTGTTATATGTCTGGAATGAGTTGTTCCAAATCCTAATTTTTCTCATTTTCTTTGGCATCATGACTTCATTATAAGTATGGTTTTATAACATCAAAATAATGTCATCCTAACTAAAAATGACATTACCAGTCCACTTTTGATAAGCCATTTGATTTCAGTTGTTTGATAGCTATATTCAAGTGGATTGTGACATACTGACAAAGAAATGATATGAATATATATACATGTATATACATATATCATCTAGGAAATATAAGTAAAAATTAGGGTAATCATAGTGAATGACAAATAAACATATGGACCATCAAGATGCTTAATGAAATCCCCAGAAATGTAAGCAAAACTTAGAGAAATCTCTTGACCAGTCAATTGTTTCCCAAAAGAGGTTTTCTATATGAACATGAACAAGAACTATATGGGGAAAAGCTAAGGCTATATCTTAATATCAACTACAAAAGTAAATGTTTGCTTTAGTGAATTCTCAGATCCTTGAAAGTTCTTAAGCATAAAAAGTCAAGGTTGTTACCACAGCGCAATATTTGAGATGGCAAAAGAAATATTAAACAACAGTTTAATGAGCTGGAAGTGGCTAATGTATATTTTTTCTGCCAACGAGAGCAAGAGTGGATATTTATTCTTAATGTGCAACTTTTCTATTATGATAAAACAGAAGAAGTTCAGGACAGAAGAAGCATTTCATAAGTACTCAACATGTGTTACTCGCTGAGCTTAGGGTTAGGGAGACAAATACAAGCAAACAAAATAGTCCTCGCCCTTAGAGAGCTTGTGATGAAGAAAAAATGCATATGAAAACTACAGTTGAAAGCAGAAGGAGAAGAGAGAAGGATCAAGAGTGGGCAAGAGAAGGTGAAATCTCATCATTTGGCTGCTAGTATCACAGTGGCAGGTGTTTGACTACTGAGAGAAAGAAAAATAGTTGAGAGATGCCCAGCAAGTATCATAGGAAACTTGAATCCTGGAAAGATGAGGTCAATGCCAACCATTCAGAGTTCTGGCTCTCATCAATAGGAATCTGAATTCTAATTAGAGCAAAAAGAGGAGACCAGTATGCAAACTTGCAAAAAAAAAAAAAACAGTAGTAATGCACTTGAGAAGTGAAGCCCATATTTTTTGAGGAAGTCAGGACTCTGGATCATAGGCATTGATATTCTTGGTGTCTTTTGAGAAGGATCTTTATTACTAATCAGCTGCTAGGCATGACTGTTCCTCTTCCGAGCTTCTTTATTTTCCTCCTGGACAAAGCAATTTCTCTACTATTCTTTTTGAATCAAAGAACAATCTTACTCTTTCAGTGACAATTTCTCCTATGTCTGAGTTATGAGGAGTGTCTCTCAGAGAGAGGGCAATAATGGGCTATGTGGTTCAGTCTTTAAGTGATTTCCCTTCTCTCAAGCAGATGGTGCTTGAGATGATGCTAAAGCAAAGCAGGCAAGACAAACTAGCTTTTCAAAATGCAGAGGCTTCTACTTTTCTTCAAGCAACTCCAAGCTCATAAGCTTTCCTTCAAAGAGGAGCTATAGAGGTTGTCTGTTTTCAGTCGTCTCTTGACTTGTACTGTTGTTGTCATTCAGTCATTTCAGTAGTGTCTGACTCTTTGTGACTCCATTTGGAGTTTTCTTGACAAAAATACTAGAGTGGTTCTCTATTTTGCACTCCAGCTCATTTTACAGTTGAAGAACTGAGGCAAACAAGGTTAAGTTACTTGCTTGGGGTCACATAGCTAGCAAGTAGATTTGAATTCAAAAAGATTATTCTTCCTGACTCCAGGGCTGGCACTCCTTCCACTGTACCATCTAGTTTTCCATGATGATAAAATCAAAGTGAAGTCTAGAAGAATTTTTACTCAGAATAGAGTATATCATTTCCCTCTGAGCAACTTCTGTAAGCAAAATCTGTTCTCAGGAGATGGAGAAGTGAGGCTCTAAGCCCTTCTCTCATCCATAGGCTCAATTCCTCTTTTGTTCTCCTGCCTTAATCTTTTCCAGGGTTACTCAGTGTTTGTACTTCTTCCTTCTAACTATGACTTTTCTTCTCCTCTCAGTTGACTTTCTCTTTATTGAATTCTATTGTTTTCTAATTCAAAGTACTGTCTCCTGGTATAAAATGATTCAACAGTATTATATGATGAGAAACCCCAAATCCATATTTTACAGATATAACAGAATGAAATACCAAAATATTTTATACAGAGATTCAAAACAATAAATTTCAAATTCATATTTAATATATCTTCCTTTGGGAAATAAAAATAATAAAATAATTATCTAATAAGAGGTCATTACCTTTCAATTATTTATTCATAGAAACATTCATTTGAAGTATCAGATCAATACTGTTCCTGTGAAGTTCTAGCACTTTAAATTTCCTTATAAAAGATATTTGAATGGAAAGAAATTGGAAAAATATTAAAGAGAACACATTAATACAACTGATATAAGCTTAGAGATTTGTTCTGGGTCTTATTATCTTATTTATGGAGAGCATATTCATTTCACCAGATATCATAATATATAATGTAATCACTTTTAGCTTTCTGCCTATGACATAAACATATTGAGAATAAAGCTTGTTGTTTGTATTTGAAACTCAGGTTTGGTGAATTAGAATTCAATGAAGAAATATAATAGATAAGTGACATAATAGAATGTTTGACTTGAAATTAAGGAGATTTAAGATGACATTCTGCTCAACAACTATCATGCAACTTCTCTCATATTCTTTGTCCTTATCTGGAAGATAGTACAATAATAGCATCTACTGCACAGACCTGCTGTGAGGCTTGAATGAGGAAAGAAAAGTAAAGTGATTTGTTACCTTTAAAACATTAGTTTCAATAATGTTGATGGTAATATATGAAGATGATATTGATGATATAGTAAAGATACTTAGCTGTTTTTCCTTAAAGGTAGAAATTCACAAAACAAAAAATTGAAAAAGTCCTGAAAATCGTCAGCACAATAAATGCTCACACCATGATCTGGAGATGATAAAACTATACTGAATCTACCTGGATCTGAGTTGAAAGACATTCTGACAATTTGTGTTTTGCTGAGAACAATTATGGTGATGTCATTGCTTCTGCTTTCTTCCTTGTTTGTTTATATTATTCCACTCCCAGGGAGAATGAGTATCCAGGCCAAAGCTTACACTTTTTTTTCCCTTTAAAATAGGGTTAATAAGTATTTAGAGAGTTGTTTTGAGAAAAAAAAAAGCATGGCTTTAAAGAGTTTCTTGTTCTTGTGTTTCCATTTTTGGCAATTAGAAGTCGAAGAAATAAGCAATGATATCTATAGTGTCAAGAGAGGATAAGGAGACAGAAAATGGATTTTCTGTTTAAATTACTAAGGTGTTTTCCTTGCCTGGGGGCTGTGGGGTTTTATGAAAAAGAACAATATTGATTTTATTTTTAATAATAATTTTAAAGCAGATAAAAGCAAAGAATCTATTCCTATTTTCTCTCTGCAACTCTGGGCCATAAAAAAGAAGTTTTGAACATGGGGATAGAGATTTGGAAAATTAGGATCTCTTCCTCATGAGACAGTTATTTTCAAAAAAAATTTTGTTTACACATTTTTCTCTAAAAAATAATTCAAAGGGAATCATTGGCTTGGATGATAGAAGACAGAATGTAATGGCTAAAGGAAAGTCACACACAGGTACAAGGGGTTAAGTTTATTCTTAAATCTTTGGTAGATATGTTGACATAAAGATAGAGAAGACATTTAGGTGTGAGTAGCTAAATTTCATGCTAAAACAAAATATCAATGATGAGAGAGAAGAGGCAGAGACACAGAAAGACAGAGACAAAGACAAAGACAGAGAGAAAGACAGAGAAGAGGAGAAGGAGGAGGAAGGAAGAAGAAGAAGAAGAAGAAGAAGAAGAAGAAGAAGAAGAAGAAGAAGAAGAAGAAGAAGAAGAAGAAGAAGAAGAAGAAGAAGAAGAAGAAGAAGAAGAAGAAGAAGAAGAAGAAGGAAGAAGAAGAAGAAGGAAGAAGAAGAAGAAGAAGAAGAAGAAGAAGAAGAAGAAGAAGAAGAAGAAGAAGGAAGAAGAAGAAGAAGAAGAAGAAGAAGAAGAAGAAGAAGAAGAAGAAGAAGAAGAAGAAGAAGAAGAAGAAGAAGAAGAAGGAAGAAGAAGAAGAAGAAGAAGAAGAAGAAGAAGAAGAAGAAGAAGAAGAAGAAGAAGAAGAAGAAGAAGAAGAAGAAGAAGAAGAAGAAGGAGGAGGAGGAGGAGGAGGAGGAGGAGGAGGAGGAGGAGGAGGAAGAAGAAAAAGAAAAAGAAAAAGAAAAAGAAGGAAAGAAAGAAAAAAAGAAAAAAGAAAGAAAGAGAGAAAGAAAGAAAGAAAGAAAGAAAGAAAGAAAGAAAAGAAAGAAAGAAAGAAAAAGAAAGAAAGAAAGAAAGAAAGAAAGAAAGAAAGAAAGAAAGAAAGAAAGAAAGAAAGAAAGAAAGAAAGAAAGAAAGAAAGAAAGAAAGAAAGAAAGAAAGAAAGAAAGAAAGAAAGAAAGAAAGAAAGAAAGAAAGAAAGAAAGAAAGAAAGAAAGAAAGAAAGAAAGAAGAGGAGGAGGAGGAAAGAGAAAAGAGCTATGGATAGATAAATTTTTGTTTTCTTGTTTAATATCTCTAAATTCTAGACTTCAAGTCTACTCCAGTGGCTAAAGAGTCAATCTTGGAGCCAAGAAGACCTGAGTTTATATCTTGTTTGACTTTTGGAAGCTGTGTAGCTCTTGGCAAGTCACTTAATCTCTCAATTGCAGGTAAAAGGTCAGCTTTGATTGGTAGAGGGATTTTCCTCATTGAGTCCCCTATACTTAGAAAAATCACTGGTCAAGTTCCTTTTATATTTGTCTCTAGGGGAAATCTATCACAATGAATAGAATCCTGGAAGTGGAAGTAGGGAAGCCTTTATTTAAATCCTACATAAAACATCAATTATCCTTCTGAATCTGGATGAGTTACTAATTTTCTATAGGCCATAGGGAACTTTCTAGAATATATTTATTAAATTAAAAGAGGGATATAATCTACATGGGTCAGGTAGAGTTTACATATTGATAGTTACATATGCTGAAAAAATCATATCATTTCTAAGTTTCTATGTAGATATTTATTTATATGTACATCTTATATTCCTTTTTGTTTAGTCTTCCTGACTCCACTTGGGGTTTTCTTGGCAAAGATAATGGAGTAGTTCACTATATCCTTCTCCAGCTCATTTTTCAGATGAGAAAAAATGTTATGTAATCTGCCCAGGGTCAGACAACTAGTAGATTTCTGAGGTTAGATTTGAACTCATAAAGATGTATTTTCTTGACACTAGGCCTTGTACTTTATTAATTGTACCAGTTAGAAACCCTCTATCAATCATTCTTTGACTAAAGTGTAATTTTGTGGTGGATGAAAAATAATGGTTGATTCTGGATTGTAACTCTAACTCTCTACTCTGGTTCATTGTTGAAAGGATGGACAAATAGATGGACAGGGTGGGAGGCAAACATCAGATAGATAAGTAGGCAGAGCAGATAAAATGAATCACCTAAATAGATACATAAGTCAATATATAAATAAATATTCTCCTTTCTGTTTTCTTATATTCCCTTTCTGCTATTTCAGTTCACTGTAATTCTCTTCATGTTTATGCCAAACAGCTGTTCTGTAGCTTTGCTATGTATGGAGGAGCAGCTGTTCCCAGCACCCTGGAGATGCCTACATTCTGGGTTGGTATAGATTCTTTCCTTGGAGAAGTTACAGGATGAACAATATTCTATAAACACAAGTTTACATTTGCTTACCAAATGCCAAAATCTATGAGTTTTAAACTCTTGAAATTATGGTAAGATTCAGATAAATAGTTCTAAAAGAAGGTAAAGATAGTCTAGTCAGAGGAAACAGAAGTGGCTGTGGATCACTGGCAGGAAAGTAAAACAAAAGAAAACAGGAAAAATAATTGCTTAGGGCAACCTTGTTAGAAGACTAATGAAGGGAGACAATCCATCTGTCAGAGGTGTTGTAGGGGAAATTCTTGAATGGAGAAGAAATTTGAACTAGATTAATTCTATAATTGTTTCTCATATATGATTGTATGCCCCTATGGAAAAAAGTTCTGGAGTTGGTTTAGAAAAATAATATTTCAAATTAATGTTTTTGAAAAAATCACATAAAGGAATTGCTTCAAAAAGAGAAAGAAAACTAATTGTATCAGTTTGAGTTAGCTCAGAAAACATATTAGAAGTTATGCTATAAGAAACAACTAGAGAAAAAAGGATAGCTGGGAAAATCCATTATTCTCTTTTGAGGTCCATGATAAATTACTAACTACTACCTGTTTGTTCATCCTCTAAGAAAATATAAGATAATACTGAATTACTTATTCTCGACCTGGGGAAGTAGCACAGTTATTAGAGTCAAAGCTGGTATAGAAGAGGAAAAATAATTATTTCATATATTATATAAATCCCTTTACTTCTTTAGGTCCTATAACATCCCCCAAACCATTTTTTTAATCCTGTAACTTAAAATGTGGCAACTAAAATTTTAAATAATCCCTTTTTTTTTTAAATAAAGTATGCTCTAGTTATCTTTGAAATGGACAGCTTTGCTCAGCACACAGAAAGATAATAAATGGGCCACAGATGGGATTGACAATGAAAAGCTAATATTTCCAGTGCTAGGTAGCCAATAAATGTTATTCCCACATAAATCTGCTTTGTAAAGAAGGATATTGCATACATTGAAAAAAGCCCTTCGTGTATTCACTAGTTTATTTATATTGTTTAAGTTAGAATCTCTAACCACACTTGAGGTTGTCTTGTTAAAAATTGATTTTTTTTAGCATGGCTTCAGGGCAAAAAGCTCCATAAAGGAATGAGTTAGACTTACATAACTGAGATGTAATTAAACATGCAAAGGAATACAAGTATTCTTTATGTGGGGGAAAAAGTAATATTCAATAAGATTTCTTACCTCTATTTTTATACTGTTTCCTATACTTCTGAATAAAGCCATAATATGAAGACAAGGTATATATAAATAATATAACCCAGAGTTTCACTTATTTGATTTAAATAATTGAGAAATGAAAAAATAAACACTTTGCTCATATTTGGTAAATCAGGTTGATAAAATATACTTAAGTCTCATTTGACCTTTCTTTAAACACATAAGATAGTGTTTGAGATAATTATACAGGTTTTGTCAGAGTAATGATTTCTTTCTTAGAGAAGTAGTCATGTGTGTGTCAGAGGTAGAGTGGGAGAGAAAAGTGTAGAAGCTTTTGAATGAAATCTGCAGACTTTTAGATTACATTATTTCATTTTACAAGTTAGTTACTCAGTTCTCTATCTTCATAATGCTATGCTAAGAAATTTCTATGCATGTTTTACCACAATGAGTGTCTTCTGTTCACTTCCCTGTTTTTGCTTAACAATATGGATCAAGCATTCACAATACTTCATTCATTCCAGTGGTTGTTTTCCACATAAAACCAGTAGTTATTGGAGAAATTCTAACCTTTCTATATCTCTCTGAGAACTGATTATTCATTATCCCTCACTTTTATTCTTTTGTAAGTCGTAGTTCTTATCTTGTTAACCTCTGAGTATGTTCTCCTTTGATTTACTCAAATGTTTTGTGGTTCAGGCAGTACACTAAAAAGCTACACACTCATTTTTCTCCTTATGACATGTATTAAAAGATAAAAGGGGGAAGTTTTGTACCCCAAAGGAAGATTGGACTTTCAATATGGAGAGGGGGAAAGAGAGGAGAACTCCCTTCTCAAAGTGGGGTTCAGGGGAGACTGCAGATGTAATGGGTTGGCTCAGAGAGAAGAGAGGGGGTTTGAAGATTTCCCTCCTTCTGCCCTCCCTCCTTAGCTAAAGCTGCTCTTCCCAATTTGCTTTTGTCCCTCTTGTCCCCACTCCACTACTTGAGACCAAAAGGTGTCCCCTTGATCCATTCTCTCACACTCAGTTTGGGGAACATATAACTTTTAATGTTAACTCAGTCAGGTAATACAAAAGGAATAACAGGCAGGGAAGAATGGGAAAAGAAATGTGGGAAAAGGGGGTACCTGTCTCTATCTAAACCCTTTTCCCCTCCCTCCTCGAGTTTGGGGGGAACTCAGGTCTTGGAAGCCTGAGCTCCCTGAGAGAAAATCAGGTTGACTAACCCCTGGGCAACAGGAGCTGACATAAAGTCTGCTCAGGTTTCTCTTCAGAAACTCCCTTCATTTGGGAAGTAGTGGGGGAAAGAATTCCAGTCACCAGCAGGAAAAATGGGTAACTCTCAGGAGAAAGTCTTTTTCCCAATTTCTCTCTTCAGCTTCTCAAGACCAAGAGCCCCTCACTGTTCTCCAAGACAGTCTCCCCCTCCTCTGGAAACCACTCCTAGGGCCCCTTCCCCATTGAGGTGACCAATTTCACATATTCTTCAGCCTGGCACTTTTTATGTAGTGTCAGCCTCTGTCACAATCAGTTGACACTATATATATTTGACATTGTATCATGTTGTATAGGATAACAACTTTGTGCAATTTGTATCCATCACTATTAAAAGAAAATGAATGAATGAATCTAATGAAATATTACAGAAATTATATACCTTTGACTTTTCTTAGATCCAGAGAGGCTATATTCAGTTGAAATAGATTCCGCAAATCCTACAATTTCAGTTTACAAATCAGATGGTTAAATAGCTGGTGTGATGAAATGATCTTCCATTTGCTTTCTCATTCATAACTTCTGATGAGTCAAATTGGCTCCCAATACCATTGTTTTTTCCATTTCTTTTTTTTTTAAACCCTTACCTTCCATCTTGGAGTCAATACTGTGTATTGGCTCCAAGGCAGAAGAGTGGTAAGGGCTAGGCAATAGGGGTTAAGTGACTTGCCCAGGGTCACACAGCTGGAAAGTGCTGAGGCTTCTTTTTTGTCTCTACTTGGGAGTATCAATATTTCTCTTCCATTGTTTCTGATTGGCCTGCTTATTGACTAGATTATATAAAACTCTGATCATCCCATCCTATTTATCACTAATGGAAGTCTAATGGTGTCAAGGGAAGTCCCAAGTATGGGGAGACTTCTTCCATCTCAACCACACTTCTGTCTTCTTGAAGTACCCTTTTTCTGAACACTGGCCTCTCTTTAAGTGTCTTTCTATACTTCCTTATTGGCTTCTTTTTAAAATTTTCCTATTTTTATAGATTAGCTCCTACCAAAACATTTTGACTATGGATTGTCAGATGCATACATCATTGTAACAACACCCTACTACACTTACATTCCAAACCATACTTTCATCTGCAGCAGATATTTTGGTTATTAGATTGTTTACTCATACATGATATTATAATTTGATCAAAACTGGTAGTCAAACAAAAACAGCTGACTAAGGAGATTTCCCTTTACAACTTGAATTATACCATTACTTGTTGCTTCACTTCACATTCATGGCTCCCCTAGGAGACTCAGCCTTCAACATTTAAGCAGCATCATGCTAAAGATACTTTTCTGGCTCCCAGAATCCTAACAGTTTCATTAGATACTTTGATAATTTTGATCTGTTTACCCCCTCTTCTCCCTTTCTTCAATCACTTAACCTCTCTATTCTTTCATTATGTGAGAGAATAGTGTCACAAAATCATGACATTATGAAATATGAAGGGATTTTAGGGGGCTTCTAGTCCAACCCATACATTAAAGGAATTCTTATTTTCACACGCTCAATAAGTGGTCACGGTCACATAGTACTTTCTCAAAGATGTCCAGTGAGCAAGGACCCAAGATCTCTTGAAATAATCTATTCCATTTTTGGACATCTGAGATGAATGAAGTCACATGTATTGGCTTATAGTTTCAATGCTCTCTTTTCTTCCCTCTGAAAAATAAAACAGAACTAAGACAAATCCAACCTTCAGTCCTTCGTTACTTCTCTTTTTACAATCTGTCAAATATCACTGACAATGACATGACAATCACACCACACCATAACATCTTTCAGTAAATGAAGGAGTGACATGCTGAAGTGGAATGAAGTTTCAATTTGGAGCTGCTAGATCTGAGTTTGAATTTGGGATCTATCACTTATTGTTCATGTGATGTGGAATAAGTCACTTAACCTCTGTGAGTCTTAGTTCCTTCATCTTAAAAATTAAGGGGTTAGACAACATTATTTTAAGATCTAATCCAACTTTATCATAATATGATTTTTTGATGCATTAATCTGGGTCAAGTGATTTGAATTCAGGAAGAGCAATTTGAATTCAGGAAAAGCAATTCAGGTAGGTCCTCATATTTCTCCTTACTAATTTTGATAATTAGCTCATGGCTAGCTATTTTTGTTCACCATTTCTATTGCAAAGGCTATTCTCCTGGGCAGAGAGAACAAACCAAAATGTCTCCTTCAGCATATTATTATGATTAATATGATTATGTCTTATTCAAGTTGTGCTTCTACACACAAAATGAAATAAATCCTAGCACACTTACCTGCTTAATTCTAGCATCCACATTCACAATTTTCACCTCAATTAACTGTATTAATATGACAAAAATTGAAACCTAAAATTTTGTCTCATCCATGTAATTAAATTAGTATTTTTAAACATGGTCAATAAGAAGTTCTGAAATACAGTTTTAAAAGGTGCCTTATTCATTCTTTTCCTTTTTAGTGCACACTACTTTCCAAGGAGGTAGTAGGCAAATTGTATAGTCTAAAAGTTTAACAGCGTCCAGTTGGTACTTATATAAGGAGAACTTTCTAAAATGATAATATAAATTAAATAGGAAGGAAAAAAAGCAAGCACAGTGAAGAGCATACTAAGCAGCTCAATTCCCATGACTCAGCATAGAGACAAAGGTTAAAATTGTCAGCATCTTAAACAAAGCACTCAGGGATAGTGGACATTGTTATAACATTCCACGTGGCCTAAGGATCTAGACAGGGGCAGTTACATTTGTTTACTTAATATTTTTATCTTTATTTTAGTTTGCTGACATTTGGAGTGGCTCTTTTGGATCTGGCACAATCCATCTTATCATACAAAACATCTGTACTGTATTGTTCCAGGGGATTAGACGCCCACTGGGGTATCTCTGAAGTCATGACAATTGAGGTCAGAAAAGGTACAAACATTTCATTTCTGTGCCTTGTGTTCAGTCTAGGCAGGGAGTGGGGGGTTGGGATGGGCTAGAGAGGATGGGGTGGGGGAGGGGGGCATTGTAGATCAGGAATGATTTCTTTTAACTCCAATCCAAAGTTCCATATTCTTGCAAAAACACAAAAACAAAAGTAGCATAATGAGTAAATTCATGAAATTCAAGTTTGAAATTGGTAATTTGGAAACTTGAAACCATTTACCAGCAGGAAAAGAGGAGAGATTAGAAAAACATACACCTGAGAAATGTCTGAATCTAATATTATTTGATTTTTTTGGGTGGGGGGAGAGAGAGAGAGAGAGAGAGAGAGAGAGAGAGAGAGAGAGAGAGAGAGAGAGAGAGAGAGAGAGAGAGAGAGAGAGAGAGAGAAAAGAGAGAGAGAGAGAGAGAGAGAGAGAGAGAGAAAAGAGAGAGAGAGAGAGAGAGAGAGAGAGAGAGAGAGAGAGAGAGAGAGAGAGAGAGAGAGAGAGGCAGAGAGAGAGAGAGGCAGAGAGAAAAAGAGAGAGAGGGAGGATGGGGGGGCAAAAAGACAAAGAGAAAATAGAATTTCCAATCCCTCAAGTAATTTATGTGTTGCTATGCAAGGAAATTGTGATTTACAAAGGCGGTGATGAAACTCCATGAAGTGAGTCAAGTGCACACTATTAATCCCCACTCTAATAGCTATTTTCACTTGTTTGCTATATCCAGCTAACCTACTATTTTCCTTCATTCACCTTGACGTACATTCCTCATGCAATTCTCACAGTAAACTTACTGATAATGTCTAAGGTTCAATCCATTACTAATCCATGAAAAATTCTGATGAGATGCTTCAAAAGCTCTTATAAAAACACTGTTGTATAGTAGAAATAGTAGAGATATAATTAGAATGCTGCCAGTGGAGATTCCACCCCCCCCAGGATACTGATAAAAGCAGTGTGAATGGAAGTACTTCTTTCCCAGAGTGTCCCACCACCTAGTCTCATAGCCTTCCATTAGTATATCCTGTTGTGTTCAGTTTCTTTTCCCTCAAGGCTATAACATATTCTTTTTTTTTTAAAGTCCTGATGTGAATCCCTTAGCCCTTCTATTCTTTACATAATATTAAGCTGTCAGTTTATTAATGATTTGTAATGTTATTGACATAAGAACTTCCTTCACTAAGATGTGTCTAAATATAGACACACAAAAAATACTATATTCCTTCAATATAAATCTTAAAGTGATAGAAAAGTCTCTAGATTAATTGACTTGACGATTGCCTTAAAGATAACAAATATCAGAAACAGAACTTGAATACAAGATTTCTTGATCCTGAGTTCAACATTCTATTCAACATGCAAAATAGGCCTCCATATGGTATTAAAAATTGATGAGATGTTTATTTCTGTATAATTCTGATGTTTACAAGGGCCTGGATAATAAAAGAGACATGGAATCTTCCCAAGGTGATCTATGAATGAGTACAGAATTCTATAGAATGCTGCCAGAGAGAGAGAGAGAGAGAGAAACCCGCAACATTTTCCCTGGTCCATCTACTAAAAGAAAGAATTCTAAGGGTTTTATTTACCTGCACATTTTAAATGTATAAATGACCTAACAGCAAGACATAGATCAAATAAATTTTATCTTTTACTTCATAGAAGGCAAAATATGCCATCTTTTATGTGAATTCTATTCTTAAATATTCTTTTTTTATTCTAGTGAAAGCCTTTTGATCTATAATGGAGAAGGATCACAATGCCAAACATATATATGAAGAGTAAAATATTGAGTCAGTATTAAATATATGGATGTTGGGAAGCAGAAAATCAAAACATTTAGTGATGATTGTCAATGTTTTATTGTTCATTTAGATTTTTTTATAACTGAAACTCAGACTTCAAATTCATATACAAACAAATGGAAGAGAAATAGAAAATGGGGAGGAAAGGGAGAAGAGAAAGTAAATGAGGGAAAGAGAGGGGAGGAGAGGAGAGCAAAGAAGAGCAGAGGAGAGGAAATGGGTTAAATGATATAGTAATAGTCAAAAAGTAGTTGATGGAAGAGTTGAGAACTGAATCCAAGTTTTATAGATAGAATTGGATATCATTCTGTTATTCAAACTGGGAAAAGGAAGAGTAAATCAAATAAGAAGGAATCAGAAATTATTTTACTGCTCTTATTTTTAGGCCCATGCCTTCATACTCAGTGTTATGCTAATTTTCTCCAGTGTCTTCACTTACAGGCCAGGAACCCCCTATACATCCTAAAGATTCCTTGCTGTCTGGTCCTTTCCATCACTCTTGTTCAAACTTAGTATTTCTGAACCTTTCTATTCCCATGTCATTTAAATTCACATATATTTAAGCCCTTCCATAAGAATATGAATCCTTTGAGATAATAAACATTACTTGTTAATATTTCTATCTTCTGTGCTTGGTATGGTACATGGCATATAGCAATAATATGTTTTCATAAATTTTCTAATTGGTTAAATATAATGTAGAAAATTTAAATATAAATAGTAAAAAATATAGTAAATAGTAAAAAATAAATAGTAAAACACTAAATTTTTATGAACCAAGTATTATTATAGTTTTAGTTTGAAAAGTCTATAATACTAGCACAATAATGGTAGAAAGCTGAAATATTCTGCTATTAGAGATAGAAAAGAAGCAAGAAGGAAAATACAGAAATGAATTAATTATTAGCTGAATTGGATTTCATTAAATTATGGTGATTTGTGAATAGAAATATTTAAAAAATATATTATCAACTTTCAAATTTTCCTTTAACCCTTCTCCCCAGATGATTACATGGGAAGGTATAAAGAGTTCATTTTTTAAAAAGATGTAAAAATGAGGAAAAACATAAACACAAACTTTGAGGACTTCGGTATTATAAAATATTTATATACATAAATAGAAATATAAGCAATAGATGAATTGATAAAAATTATGAAAATGAATTCATCAAAGAACTAATCATAAAAGCAATAAATTATGCTAAATAATTATAGCTATATAATAACAATAAAAATTTATGGAGCATGTGTAAATCAGTCCTTGGAGGAAATGGTATATGAAAATATAAATTTATAACATAAAAGGGCTTAATAAAATGAGAATATAATTAATAAACTTGTGAAGTAAATGTACTAGAACCCCTAAAACAAATACCAAAGAACTCTTAAAATGAAAAAAAAAGTAAACTTGAAAACAAAAGATGAAAATCCTGCTCTGAGCATTATTGATTTTTTTAAAGCCATATTTTTATTTTTAAAGGTTAGTAAAATGAGAAATCATTAAATAACTCATAAAGAAAAAAAATTGAAATAAAATCCTCAGTTAACAAATACAGTTAACAGTTTTTTTCCTCCTGACCACCCATCCCACTATCCTAAGTAATTATAAAAAGTAGAAGACAAACTGAGAGTTTTGGCATCTCATAACAAAGTCTGAAAAAAATGACACACATAAGAATTAATATATGTGTATCTGTGTGTCTACACATATATTTTTAATTAATATATAGACTATATATATGCATAGACATATAACCTATGCATATGCACATACACACATGCAAACTCCTAGGAATATTTTATGTCAAAGACACTCATGTTTTCTCTGTGGCAAGCTTAAATTTGTTTGCTACCTTTAAGACTTTCTCTTAGTATCTGTGCCTGTCTAGATAGTATGTGGATTTCTGCTATATACCCAGAATTCTATGACTCTGAACTGGCATAGTAATTGTAATTTCTATTCCTTCAGTGTCTGAGGTTTTTTTTGGCAAAGGTGATATCAATATTTTAACCAGGCAATTTTTTAAAATTTATATCTGTAAGAGGGGAGACACAAACAGAGATGGAAAGAGACAGTGAGAGAATTCATTAAAATATTTATTAAGTAAATGCTGTGTGCGAGACATTGTTTTGGGGACATGAAAATTAAAAGGCCTCTATATTTGAATGGAGAAAGACACATAAAAAGGAAGGTAGAAAGAGAGGATGTTGGTGTGCACATGGGGAAAAGGAGACATAATATCCTGCATAGAATGACCCAGAGGAAAAGGAGCATAACTGGGATTTCTGATGATAATATTGGTCAAGAAGGACTCTCCAATGATCAAGATGGACTTGGAGTGGTGTCAGGGAGATAAGCCAATCAGACTGGAAAGTTAGTTAACTGTCAACTCTAATCTCCGATTGTCTACCTTTATTGACCTATAATTCCTTTGGTATGTTCATATTAAAACTAATTTTCCTTCTTTTAAAAAGAATTAACTCTATTCTCTCTTTAAAGTATCATTTTAATTAATTTATAAGCCATATAATCTCATATACCTTCTCCCTAAATCAGTTAACCTATACCTTTATGTGATACAATGAGAGAATGCCTTTCTTCATCTGAATTATATTCCACCATTTTTGAATGATTAAAATAATTGCAGAGGCAATCTGATAGAGTTCAAGGAATATAATGAAAAATTAACAATTCAAAATTCAGCTTTTTTACTCCTGGAACAATGATAAAAGTTTCCCTATAATTCCAATATGCCAACAGGTTACCCATATCAGAGGTTGAAAATAAGGTACTCCCTTTCACAATTAATAAATATTAAAGCTTAACTTTACCAACTTTCCTCATTTTGAAAATGATGAACCAGAATTTATTAAAAAAAAATTACTGTGCAAAAGTCCCAGAGTTAGTAAATTGCAGAACTGTGTCTAGGATCCTAGTCTTCAGTTATTTGCCACCTTCTGGGGTTTTCTGCCCCACCATTATATTGAATTTCATTTTTATTTATGAACCCAAATTATGCAATCTCAAATGACAACACAATGGTAGAATAGAAACTTGGTTCATATACACTATTTGATACAGCTTCTTTATCAGAAGATGGATTTCCAGAAGCATGTTCCTATGGTCAATATTAGCTTAATTCTTTTTACTAATTTTTTATGATCTTAGAAAAGGAAGAAATTGGATGTTAATTTAAAAAATTCATGTTTTTAAAACAAAAACATTCCTTAAGTCTCAACAACAGTTTAGATAAAGAGTGTTAAGACTCAGAATATAAGTTTTCAAGATTTTTTTTATTGGTTGTGTATAATTGTGAAGTCCAAAAAATCAGTTTCCTTATTTGTAAATTGCTAATAATATACATTTCAAAGATGGAATTAGGTAACACTTATAAAGAGTTTAGTAAATTCAACACATTTTATAGAGATTTTATATTTGATAGTTATAGATCATAACAGAAAATGTGAAATTACCTGTTGTCTGAAAAAATTAATTAAGCAGAAAGTAGTTTGAGGCCTGGTTGTGAGTAGTGTGCATATACTATCAAAACATTATCAACCAAGAATGGTGTGAGAAAAGTGGCTAAAGGATGTTGTCACAGAGCAGAAGAGTAGGTAGTATATCATACTGAATAGAATATTGGATTTGGAATTAGGAAGACCTGGATTCAAATTCCACTCAATATATTTACTAGTTTTGTGACTATCAGCAAAATGTTTAACTTACCAGAGTTTCTTTTTCTTTAACCATTGCATAATTCTAGCAAATATATGACCATTATAAGGATCAATGGAGAGGATGTATAAAAATTACTATACAAACCTTAAAGTGAGAAATGAGGGATGATGGTGATTACCTGGTAAAAGTGAGTAAGCTTTTATGTAGCATCTGTTAAGTGTCAGACATCATACTAAGTGCTTTGTATTATTTTTTTACTAATATTAGCTCATTCGATTCTCACACTAATCTGGTCAGTTAAGTACTGTTATTATTCCCATTTAGAGTTGAGGAAACTGAGTTTATGTGACCTTAACTACTAGATAGTTAATAATTGAAGTTGGATTTGAACTGAGATCTTCCTGACTGGAGGCCCAGGTAGGCACTTTATCCACTGTCCCATCTAGCTGCTTCTGAAAGAAAGAAAACTGTGAACACTTTATTCATAATTGGTATCCATACAGTATGAAAATATATTGAAAATATTGAATATGTTATGTATTTTGGTAGGAATTTTATAGCAGTTTTCAGACAAGATATATACAGAATAAATGTTTTGAGAGGTTTTAATGTACATTAATGGAAAAAATAATTTTACTATTGAGACCACAGGTCCATTTAATTGTTAAATAGCATTTATAGTAATAATAATATTAATTGTATTAATTATAATGTAAGCAGTAATAGTAACAGCAAAATTGGAAATATATCTGCATGTAGCAGTTAACTATAGGCAAAAAAATATCCAGAGAAAATTATAAACATCTAAGGAAAAAAATGTTTAAATCTTATCATTGGACAACAGAAGAGAAAAGGAGTAAGAGAAAATGGAAAGCATCAATGTCAAAAGAGACATAAGAGAAACAGTGATAGTATTGTTAGCCATCTGATGTGATGTAGTATGATAGCAAATGACCAATGTACTTCCCTCAGCAGACTTGATGGAAGAGGTATCACATCACTGCATAGCTGACAGTTCTCATGAACTATACATTGGGATGCCAGAAATTTCCCAAGAGTTCTTCATTCACAAGGAGGTGGGGGGGGGGGAGGAATGGATAGCCCCCAGAGAAGAACAATCATCAATGATTAAGGGAATGGAGAAACTGACTCATGGGTAAAGAACATGAATGAGTAAGCCATAAATGAGGGGAAGAATTTGAAAAGTATGAATAGGCTAGGAGGCAGAAGTTGTTATTACTGAGCAGTTTAGATAGGAGTAATGGTAAAATATTTAGAAAGAGAAAAATTAGGCTTAAAAACTTTTTGACAGTGAGAATGATTATGTGATAACATAGTCACCCAAGTGAATAGGTAAAAACTCTATCACTTTTGACATTTAACACTAGACTAGAACTGTACTCTAGCAAGATGGAGAATAAGCCAGGGGGAGTAAGAGGATAGAAAATATTTTCTTAAGTTAAAAGTCATCTCTAACTTTATAATTACATGTTTATTTAATAAATAAATCAAGAATACTAATTTCTTAATTTTAGACCTCATCATTATGTATTTGACAAATGCTAAAAATTATCATTTCTACAGACAAAATGAGAAATTTTATAAACTCAAAACATTATATATACATATGAACACAGATAATGCATTTTGAATGTTTTATTGGTATTTTGTGTTTTTAAATATTTCATTGATAA
Source organism: Monodelphis domestica (assembly GCF_027887165.1). NCBI lineage: Eukaryota > Metazoa > Chordata > Mammalia > Didelphimorphia > Didelphidae > Monodelphis > Monodelphis domestica. The sequence goes on along the minus strand of NC_077227.1, from coordinate 243,055,827 downwards.
TTCTTTCTTTCTCTAAATTTGTCATCACTACTATTTGTTAATCCTAATATTAAAAAACCCCTCATGTAATAAATGCTTTTATATATACACACTATATAGAGAATGTCTATGTAGAGTATATATTAGTGTTTATATGCAAATACATGCATAAATACACACAAACATATATATATATATATATTGCTATATCTGAAAGTATCTGCCTCATTCTATTTCTCTAGTTTGTTCCACTCTGGCAAGAAATAGAAACAGCAATTTTGCATCATTATTTTAGAATTATGTCCCATTGTAAAGAATGCTCATACAAACATATATATACATATGCATTTGAAATATTTTTCATTTTTCTTATTTCAAATGAAATATCATTTCATTATTGATAACTGTTATTTCTTTTGAGAACTGCTTATTCATATCTTTTGATCATGTGTTGGGGATTGACCCTTATTCTTATAATAATTTGAATTAATTTTATTCACAGCTTAGATTTAATATCTTTATAAGAGGTTTATTATAAATGTTTTCCCCTTTCACTTTCCCCCCTTCTAATTCTATTTATACTTATTTTCCTTTGAAAAAAGGCCTAAAAACATTTTAATTCTGAGTGCATTTTATCTTTTGTCACCTTCTCTATCTGCTATTTGGTCAAGAACTCTTCTTTGATCCAAAATTGTCTGTCAAAAATTGTGCTCTCCCTCTTCCTTTTGCTTTATATTACTTTTTATTTCTAGAACATATTTCTATTTGAATTTTGTTATTGTATATATTGTGAAACATTTAGTCAAATCTAATTTCTTTCAAAGAGTTAACACATTTTCCCAACAGTTTTTGGGTCCTTGGGTGCTTTTATGTTTATTTATTTTTGATCCTGTATAATGATTCTTCTCCACTTATTAACTAGTCCCTGTTCTTTAAAAAATACCTAATAATTTGATGTTTACTGCTTTCTTGCAGAGTTTGAATGAATGAAATTTTATTAAATTTTTACTACATGTGAAACATTGTATTATATGCTAAGGAAACTATTAGAAAATTAAGATAGGCCCTGTTTTTAAGCAGTACTCCATATAATAAGAGAGCCATTCATACTAAAGATTTCAATTACAAATTGGATGGAAAAAATTAATGGCCCTTTGGTATAGCAGTAAAGCATATGATGATTCTTTAATGTAATTTTCACTAATAAAATCATATCATTTTCTGATGTGGAAGCACATGATAAAACCAATGACTTTGAAAAGACTTAAAAAAAATCTTTAGAAGATATAGCTGTAACACCTGCAGGTCGAGTTGGGAAGCTATATCACCGTCATTTGAAATCTGGTGTATTTATCCTTTCTTCTTTCACACTTATTTTAATTATTCCCCCTTATATTCTTGATATTTTCAACTTACATATTATTTTCTATTGTTTTATGAGCTAATCTTTTGAGTTTGATTGATATGGTACTGATTAAGTAAATGAGGCAATATATTAATATAGTACATAAGCATATGACATATATATGTCTATATATATGCATATATATATATGTATATATATAATCCATATTGGCATGACCTAACCATATGCAATTAAAAATAAAATTAAAAAAATATTTGAATGTTTCTTATATTTCTTAATTTCATATGTATGAAGTGCATTCTGTAGTTGTATTTATCTTAGTCAGTGGTTTGCTAAATATTTTATACATAATGTAATTATTTAGAATTTTCTTTTTTTTGGGAGGTAGCATATAGAAAGACTAATGATTTTATAGATTTATATGAGACCCTACACCTTTATTGAAGTAAATTATATTTTCAGTTATTGCTTAGGTAAAATGCCAGGATTCAAACAATGGAAGTCTATTGAACACTCCCCACATCTAAAAAAAATAGTTACCTTAAGTAGGAAAAAACATTTCTTGAATCAATCAAAACTAAGCATGAACACAGCTTTTAGACACCCTTGAATTAATCAAAGTCAGTTTAATTAGTTGTATCAGGGAGTCTATAGTAGGACCTCATTTTACACAATCTCAATGCTTAAAAATTAAGTATACATAATTAGCAATAAAAATAAAGGCAAAATGTACATAAAATAAAAAATATTTACTAAAATCATTCCATTTTTCTAAGCAAGTTAAAATCTCACTGTGTTTAACCCAATAATACCTTGAAAAGTGTTAGTATGAGTCATCACATTGTCTTGCCTCAAACATTAGCTGCCCAATCAGTCTTCCAAATTCTCACTTGTCCATATCAGACCAGTGCTTCTTTTTATTTCATTAGTGGTATTTTGTTATCAATAGTGGCCTGAAAGTACATAACTAGTGATTCTGGAAGTTCTGATCAGCCTAAATAAAAGCAATAAGGTGCCCAGATATGTTTGTATAAGAAAGACTTATTAAAAATGGGGCTTTTTATTATGTATTTTTCAACTTATATGAAGGATTTTGGAACATATTGGTTGTATAAAATGAGATACTGTTTTCTTTTGATTGGATGAAGGACTTAGTGATATTCTGAACAATTTCTATAAAGTGAAAAGCTATCATAGAACTTCAGTTCTAAAGAATAATGTAGGAGAAAAGAAGCAATAGAGGTATCAATGTCTGAGACGGAAAAAATCAACTGCACAAGAGCAATAAGCATGAGAATAAAAGAGAAATTTGAATTCAACTGTGAAAACAAAGGGAGCCATCAAATAGGATCATCAACCCCATAAGCATTGCAGAGCAAAAGTTTTGGACAGATGCCCCCAGTTGTGCCTACTTCCTCAAAGAAAGAAGGAAGTTTCAAAAATGGTGTTCTACTACCAGAACTCCCCAACCCATTGCCTGTGCTTGTTTTTAATGGACAAGGCAAAAAGTTCCATCTGCTTCTCTGCCCAAACATTTCCAGTAATTTTTGTTTTTTTCAGTCACAAAGTGTTTAAATTTTAGACTAATAGAAATAAATAATCCTTTACTTAAATTTTAAGAATTTCCCTAAGTGGGGGCTCAGGGTGATTGAAATTGTACTTCTAATTTTACATTTGATACAAACTTCCAAAAATAGCAAAAGAATCACATTAACCTGAGGGCTTATAATAATAAACTTCAGCATTCAGGAAATAATTATCATAAGGGGATTATGCATAGCTACAACATCAAATCAATAAGATATAAGCATTTGTCTCTGCTTACACTAATTCCCTTAGTTTATCTTTCTTTTCTTACTGCTATTTCTAGAACTTATGGAATCATAACAGATAAGTATGATAACAAATCTTTGCTTTGCATCTGATCTTTTTACAAAACCCAGTAGCATTTATCCATTATAGAAATGGCACTTAATTAGATTTAGGTAAGTACTATTTATTTTATTAAAGTAAATTTCATTTAAAAATGTAATCTAATTAACATAAATGAATTGTATTTTCTCAAAAAATCTTTTCTAAATCTCTTTATAAAATCATATAATTTACAAATAATGTTTAACTACTATTTATAATCTAATTCTGAAGTAATCTAATTCATGATATAATTCCACCCAGGTAAAAGAGTTAAATATTAATAGTTGGACTAAAATATATAAAAATTACAAATAATGATGGTGGTCACTGTTCTAAAGTAATATTGCTCAAAGTTGAAATTATTTTAATCATTTTTTTTATTTACAAAAGAGGTGTAAAGAGTAAAAGTAGAGAAATGCAGAAAGGTAGAAAAGACATTTAGCCTATCTATCTAAATATTTTTCCAGTGCTAGACTCAGCCAGAACTTGTTGACCTTCAGCCAGAATTAAACTCTCTCCAGAAGACAGGAAAGGAAAGCCAGTTATCCACTCACCCAAGTACCCTCCAAGAGACAGGTTAAGATAATGACTCTAGCTGAAGGTGACTACTGAAGCCAACTTTCTTCTTGAAGCTGACTCTCTTCTTGAACCAAAGTCCTCTTGAAGCTGTTGAAGTCAACTACCCCAGCCTCAGAAATCCAGAGCCTTTTATATTGACTTTTTGTCCCTGTCCCTTTTCAACAGGTCCAATCACAGCTTCAAAATTGCGAAGCACTAACCAAGGGGCAGTGTTTGTGGTAACCACTTCTCACCTTTTGAAGAGATGAATACTCACCAAAAGAGTTGACAGATTCCTGGCTGATTGAATCAAAAAAGTTCACAGTTTCCTGATTGATTGAATTTCTAAAGGTGGGAATTCTCTAAGTACCTTGCTAGCTTCTCACCTAATACTAAGTAGGATATTCATTCTTTTGTTGATTCAATTTAAAAGTAGACAAAGGAGAGTTAATCCTGTATTCACGATCTGGTGAGGTACTAAGTAGGGGTACTTACATTATTATTAAACAAAGTGTTAACTCAAAATAGACAAAGGGAATAAAGGATTTCCTTTCACAAGTGTAAACTCAGAGAGAACAAAGAATTCTCTTTCACACAGGTCATAGTGAATACACAGACACAGAGAATAGAGTGCTTTCAAATATTTTTTTTTGCAAATTTATTCTCATTAGGGATATTAGTTTATAATTTTACTTTTCTGCTTTGTTTCTTCATGATTTTAGTGTCAAAATCATATTTCTTTTACATAAATATTTTGATGGATATTTCTTAACTTGAAATATGTATAACATGTAAGTTTGATATTTAAATTCTTTCATTCTTTTTAAATTAATATAATTGTATGTATATATCCATATTTGCAAATGCTCATCCATTTTATTTTTTTGCAATCTTGTGGAATATTAGCTAAAATAGTTTCTAATGTCTTTTTAAAATTTGTTATAAATTTTCTATGTTTATTTTAATGGTGATTTAGTTATCCCTATTTTCTTAGTTTTACTAATGGTTTATATCTCCTTTTTTCTCCTCCCTCTTTCTTCTCTTCTTACCCTCCCCCTCTCTTTATCTTCTCCTACACCAGCTAGGTAACAAAGTATCAACAGTGCTAAGTTTAAAGTCAGGTAGACTCATCAGAAGTTCAAATCTGGCCTCTGATACTACCTCTCTGTGGGACCCTGGACAAGTTGCTTAACTCCATTTAACTCAATTTTCTCATCTGTAAAAAAAAAGCCAAAGAAGGAAATGACTAGCCACTCCAGCATCTTTGCCAACAAATCCCCTAATTGTGAAGAGACAGACAAGACTGAAACACCTCAACAACAACTACTACTACTATAAATAGCTTAGATTTCAATTCATAGATTTTTTCATTTTCAATTTTGTTTATATCTTCTTTGATTTCAATTATTAATTTATTTGTTGATGAGGTTTTTAAGCCAATTTGTATGATTGATTTGATAAAGCTGACTGACATTCCTGGGAAATAAATGTACTATAAAAAATTATCAATCAATACTTACCCAAACTTTTTGACCTCATGCTTTTCTAAAATTTTGTTAAAGTCTTTAGCTTCTCCCATTTTATATTTACATAATTTTTAATTATGAATTTCACTCACTTTTTGATTTTATATATCTTCCTTATGTGTTTTCCTCTCTTGGTTCCCTATCACTATCTTTCCAAGACATAGAGAATGAGAAAGTATAGCATTAACAACAGAAATCTAGACATGAAAATATCTTTCTTATGTGTATTATTTTTTACCTCTTCTTATATTCTGATTACTTATTGTTATAATTTTTAACCTTTACTTTTAAATAATTCTTTTTCTGATTACATGTCAATACAATTTTTAATATTCATTTGCTGACATTTTTCAATTGGTGTTCTCTTCTTCCTCACCCCTCTAAACTCTCCAAGAAGGAAGGTAATATAAGTTGTATATTAATTATAATTTAATACATATTACCTTGTTCATCATATTGTGAAATAATACAGGGATTACTTACATTAGAGAAAAAATCATGGAGGAAATAAAATGAAGAATGGTTTTAATCTGCAATCAAACTTTTGTCACATTTTTTAAAGTCTTCTAATTGCCACTCTATGATTTTGTTTTTCTTGTTACTCCTCTATTTTTAACTTTAGTTTCCCTCTTAAATACCTCTTTTACCTATCACTGTCCCTACCTATTTTCTTTGTAATTATGCTACATTACTCTTTTTTTTTAAGTTGTGTGTGTGTTTTCAACTCTTCTTTCTGGTATTCAGATGAATGAATTTCATTAGATGTGTACTTCCCCTATATTTTCTTTCATGTTTGTATAATCTTTTCATACATTCCATGTATGCAGAAAGAAAAAAAAAACTGTTTGCCTCCTCTTCCTTATTTCTTTGAGTATTTTTCTCCTTATTTTCTTTCCTTTCTTAAAGAAATTTAAAAATAACATCAGAGGCCCTGTATTTTTATACTTCTCTCTGTGACCCTTGTGATTCTGAAGGAACAATTATATAATCTCTCCATATTAGAAATTAGTACTTGTAGGATTTAATGTCCAATACTTCAAATATTATATTGTAAAGTTTCTTATCTAACAAAATACAACCAAGTGACCAAGTTTTTTCTACCTGCTCAAAAAGCACTTAGAGGTGGAACTCCACAGAATTTATATCCTGTCTATGTCAGCACATAATGACAGGAAGAGAGTGGGGTGCTGGGAATTGTAGTTTTTTTAGAGTAACAGATTCTAATTACACACATTTTATCATCTTGTCTTATGACTTAATACCTTTTTATATCATTTTTTGCTTCCTGTGTTTGCAATTCAAAGTTTTCTTTTTTCCCTCAGCTCTGGTCTTTTCATTAGGAATGATTGAATGTCCTGTGTTCTATAACACTTTAAGGTTTTCCCATCTTTTTTTTTTTAATATATTTTATTTGATCATTTCCAAGCATTTATTCGTTAAAGACATAGATCATTTTCTTTTCCTCCCCTCCCCACCCCCCATAGCCGACGCGTAAGTCCACTGGGCATTAGATGTTTTCTTGATTTGAACCCATTGCTTTGTTGATAGTATTTGCATTAGAGTGTTCATTTAGAGTCTATCCTCTGTCATGTCTCCTCAACCTCTGTATTCAGGCAGTTGCTTTTTCTCGGTGTTTCCACTCCCATAGTTTATCCTTTGCTTATGAATGGTGTTTTTTTCTCCTGGATCGCTGCAAGTTGTTCAGGGACATTACACCGCCACTAATGGAGAAGTCCATTACGTTCGATTATACCACAGTGTATTAGTCTCTGTGTACAATGTTCTCCTGGTTCTGCTCCTCTCGCTCTGCATCACTTCCTGGAGGTTGTTCCAGTCTCCATGGAACTTCTCCACTTTATTATTCCTTTTAGCACAATAGTATTCCATCACCAACATATACCACAGTTTGTTCAGCCATTCCCCAATTGATGGGCATCCCCTCGTTTTCCAGTTTTGGGCCACCACAAAGAGCGCAGCTATGAATATTTTTGTACACGTCTTTGTGTCCATTATCTCTTTGGGGTACAGACCCAGCAGTGCTATGGCTGGGTCAAAGGGTAGATATTCTTTTAGCACCCTTTGGGCATAGTTCCAAATTGCCAAATTGCCCTCCAGGTTTTCCCATCTTAAGACTATACAAACATCTTCATGGTTTTTAGACGTGTGTTTTGGAATATCATGTTTCAATATTTACTTTCTCTATAGTAACTGAAGTACTGTGCACAATCTTGACTAATTCCTTGGTATTTTCACATTTTTCTTTGTGAAATTTTTTTTTCTTTGACTTCAAAATTCTGGATTTGTAGTTTCTTTCAAAAGTTTTTCTTTTTATATATCTACATAATATAAAAGTTATAAATTGATATATATATATACATACATGTGTAATAAATATTGCTTATATTGGCATGCATTTGTGCAGATTCCATAGCAACATGAACAAAATAGAAGCTAATAAATTTTATAATACTGGATTAGATTGTATGGGATCAGGAGACATGAGTTATTTATTTGGTATACAAAATAGTTCTATTGCTTACAATCATCCCAACATTACCTATTTCTTCTGATATTACATTTTAAAAGGGCATCAAATAGGTATTGATCATTGGAGGGATTCTTCTATTTATTTTGTTGGTGTTATTTATTTCACATCCATCATATTTCGTATTGTACTCCAGTAAAGCAAATGGGAAAGACATACAAATAGAGAAAATATTGCATAGTAAAATAAAATAATTGGTTTGGATTCTTACTTTTGTTACTTCTTTTAGCACTTTTGAGAGTTGACTTAAACTTTGTATGTCTCAATTTCCTCATCTATGATGATTTATGGGAATTTGAAAAAAATAACTCTTAGGTTCCTCATGACTAAATTTATTACATTATAACCTATTTCTATTATTAAGCAAAAGACATCTTGTCTCTTAAAGCAACATCTATGAATTCCCATCCTTCCTATATGTCTAAACTGCCACATGCTTTTCCAAATTAGGAGGAAAAGTGGCTAAATGCCAGCTGCCTGTATTGAAGTCACATCATACTTCATACTATTCATCCATATGAATGACAGATTTTCCCTCTCCATCCAAATACATTCCCAACGGGGAAGGGAATACTACAGCAGTTCAAGGATTGACTTGCCTGGGAGGCATTCCTTCTTAATGACAACAGTTCTCAGTTGTTGAAAGAATAGCTTGCCTCTTAAACACTGACAAAAAATTTCCCTGTTATCTATTTTCTTGGCTAAGGAAATAAGAATTTGTATATGTTTTTGAGTATAGACATATTTTTATTAAATTTATATTTATTAGAGGAGTCAATGTGCACCTCATTCTCAACTCAGGTATAGTAGTAGTCTCTCAGTAACCGAGGATGACGTTGGTCTTTGTGTGCTTTCATCTGTGATGTAGATGAGTGTGCACAAAGACACTTGTGCGTGAAGGAGATTTAAGTGGAAAAGTCAATGCACAGGGACAGTCCCACTCACTTGGTGTTGGAAGCCTGGGTCCAGTGGCACGAAAAGTCGTTACACCTGGAGACTTCCTCAGCTGCATTGGATGTCCATGTTGTCCTTTGTGCTCCAACACACCCTAAGCACTCCACAGTGCTTTGCTGCGTCGCCATCTCAGCCATTGAACCTTCTTATTGGTTTCTTCCACCTGTTCCCCCGAAGCAGTTTTCACATGCTGGGTGAGCAAAGCCCTGGTTCACCAGGGGTCAATGACGACCCAATGGCTACCCTCACGAGGTTTAGCCAGCCTGTCGAAGCCATTACCCGGGGTGTGGCCGCTGCCACATGGTAGCAGCTACTGGGAGCCACAAGTGAGAGCTGGGTGTCAGGTGAGGGTCAGAGGTTGGAGAGCTCCCCTAGAAGGGCATGACAAGTCCTCCATACCAGAGATACTACCCCTCCCTGAACACCCCATATACCCCATACAACTCGGGTATATTCATTTATTAACTATACTATTTTCACCTTTTTCTCTTCTTAAAGATTTATATGCTTCATAATACCTATTGTGTCTAATTCCTGTGTCTATACAGCTCCATTTATGGAGAAAATGGCAAAAATAAATAAATTGTGTACATTCTAATATTTTATTCAGTTATTTTATGTCCTAGCTGGTCAATGTACTCTCTTAATTTCTATCACCAATTTCAGACAGCCCAAGTCCTCATGGTATCCATGTTGTCTGTCCAAAACCTATAGTCTGCTAACCCATTCAGCCACTTTATGTATATTGTACAAAATGCTCCCTTTGCCTTCTTCCTAAAAATTCCTGCTCCCTTAATCAACAGGTAAACAGGAAAGGAATCTCACCAGCTGGTTCACGATAAGATAGGAATGAATACGACTCATTTGAAATGTTTAACTCCTCCAGGAATATTTCCATTTTAAAAGAGGATGCATGGAAAGACAGTGACATCACCAAACTTATAAAGCTCTAATACAAAAATAAGCAAAGAAACAAACAATAGAAGCAGCAAAACATGGTTGTAACAGCTCTGGATTTGGAAATCTTGGGTTTAAATCCTACTTTAAACACTTGTTAGCTATACCAACCTAGGCATATCACTCAATTTCTTTAGAGTTCTGTTTTCTCATATGGAAAATGTAGGGGTTGAACTTGTGACTACATATCTCTTGTAAATCTAAATTTCTGATCTAATGAATTTTGGATGGCATTGAAGGTTGATGGGAAGATATCAGATATTGAAGAACTTCCTCATACCCTTAAAATGTTGTGATATTTGGCATCAAAGTTAATTTATTCCTAGCAAAGAATATGATGTTGTCTAGAGAACCAACAAATTTGTATGAATATTCTAAGTCAGAATAATTTTTTTAATCATTTGATCCTCTGGCTAAGATTCCCTAGAGATACTTAAGTTTATCAGATGCTCTTTGTTCTTTGTGTGTGTGAATATGTGTGTGTACTCATTACAATAAGTTCCAGAATGTGACAATGCCTTCTAAGTGTGATATTTTACAAGTCAAAAGAGAGCAGCCTAAAAATTCACAAAGAAAAAACAAAACACACAGAAGATTACAAAGCTCCTTTTGCACTGACTTTGCTATGCATTTGGATGTGCTGCCTCAGTGAGCTGAGCCACTCAAATTTTTGATATATCTTCTCTTCATTTCTCACCTTGCTACACTACTTTGAAATATCTCTGAGTTTTCTACCATGCCTCAGGAATCTCAATATTGGCAAAATATCATCCTGCAAGAGCCTATCAAACTTGGCACTCCACCTTATCACCATCCTCTGTCTTTCTGATTGTAGAGTGGAGCCATGAAAACTAATACTTCAATTTAAGGAGAGAGCTCAGATTAGAACACTTTATCATTTCTCACCTGGATGTACTACTTTGGAATTTTTTGTATTTGTATACCCAGTAAGTAACCCCAACACTTAACACAGTGTCTGGCACATAGACATTTAAGATATGCTTATTGACTATTTGATTTATATACTGTTTATTGATTTACTAAACATAATTCTAAACAAGACATTTAAGCCCTCATTTCTAGGCAAATCTTTAACCTATATGTTTCAAAGACACTTGATTTAATTAGCAGATTCATTTGTATTGGCTGTTCTCTGTACCAATGAAATCATAGTGACATTTAATTAATTCACTTGTACATGCATATACATATTTTATATGTATATGACATTCACATATTTCATGTCAAAGTATTTACTGAGGGATTATTTTATTTATTTTGCTTGGTGATCGTTTTTATAGAATCTTTTAATAGGGAATGAGAAAATATTTTGTCAGAGAATGGGGAGTACTGATAATTATGCATAAAAATAAGAAGAAAAGAAAGCAAACATTATCAATGAAATACAGTAAAAAGTATAACAGCCAGAGGAAGAAAGTTCAGCAGGGGACAAGATAGACAAGAAAGGACAGTGTTTGTACTACCATGTTAAAACTGATGCCTAATTTGAAACAAAATAATACCTGTAAGTTGTACATAGAAAATTCACAGCTTTACAGGCAATTCTCATTTTTCCTTTCTTTTGTATTATTGAAATGTTGGTTTGATGATGCATTTCAAGTTCACAATAAAATATGTAAAATTTTAAAAGAAGAAGAGAATGATTCCATAATAGATGGAATCACAGAGATTATGAAATAATTTTATCTTCATCAGTAGCAAGTGGAAGATAAAAGAAACATTCCTATCAAATATGCTAGCCATTGTTATGGAATATATCCTATGAAGGGCCCCAATGGGAAAGGAATTCTCTATGTCTTCCAACTGCAAGACAAATACACTTTCCACTCTACAATGCTGACAGAGAAACATCAGAATCACTCATCTCTTATTTTGATTCTATCTCATTGTATCAGGGAAAATAAGCTTCCAAATTGACAGGATAGAGCAATGATGGGCAAGCTCAAGACAGGTGAAGCAACATATAAAGAATACAATTCCCAGAAATAAATTCAATTCTTCAAAATACTTAAACTCCAAATTATTAGCATAAATAACTTATGCAGTAATGAAACCACTGTCAGTAACCTTTAAGGAACCATATGTAAGGGATAAATAAATAGAATTATATTAGTTTTGGGAACCTTCCTAATGCATAAAGTTTTGGAATTATTAGCTTTCATCTTTTTCAAGGCTCTAGTCAGATGCAACTGAATGCTCTAAGTAGTTAGTATTTTCTCTTGCAAAATATATTGTATTAATTTATCTCCTAAAGTATTTTGCCTCCATGGAAGAATGAAAAACTCCCTTGAAAGCAACAGATGTTTTTCATTTAATTATTGTATACCTACTGTGGAGCACAGTGCTTTGCATATTTTAACTACTTAATGGTTGTTGATGATATTCAATTTTGTGGTTTTTTAAAGGAGCAAGAAGGCAGAGTCCCTGAAACTACATGCCAATGGACTTGATATGAGCTTTTGAAAAAAATGTAGACCCATTTATGAAATAGATAACCTGTGGACACTTAAAGGAAAGAAGAGAGAAGAAATAATATGATGGTTATAAGACATATATTTCTAATAACATAAAAAAACAAGGCCCGTGTGTCAAAAGTTATGTATATGGTAACTATATTATTTTTAAAAATATATTTTGGAGAAGCCATTTGCAAATCTCTTATAAGGAAATATAATCTATAAGCTGAAAGTAGGCATTAATTTATGAACATTTTTTTGAGCATGTAGACCTCAACATTGAATTATTTATTTATACTTTCTTCTTTACATAAAACATAGGTAATTTTTACACTAGCTAGAAAAGGAACAATCTAACAGGAGGTTTATAGAATTGTGGAATGGTTTAGATAACTTTGTTGAATGGTATGAATCTGGATTTCATAATATCAATCCAGTGTGCAGAGCAATTTGTTCCCTTTTAAAATGGGGATTGAGGGTTAGAAAGATGTCTCTAGAGATTAGATCTGATAAAGCATCTCCTAAATATTATGGACACTATTAGTCACATCATTTAAAATCTGTTTTCTGAAGCCTCATCTCTTATTAGTCCTCTTTATAAAATCAACAAGTAAAGTAACTTGGAAGGAGAATATTAGATTTTGTGATGAAACTCAAGTTTGGTCACACAAACAACAGAGTTAACATATGATTGCAGAAAACTCACTTGACCACTTTAAGCCTTAGTTTTCACATCTTTATTTGAGACAATAACATTTTCTTTACACTGATATTTTGAATATCAAGTAAGACAGTATATGTTGCAGACATAGTATCTAGACTTTATAGCTTTCTACTCATCTACTTTCCTCATGTCTCCCTTTTCTAATTTATTACATACATTCCTGCTAGATTTCTCTTTGTAGGATCATCACACAAATCATGTTGCTTATACTATTTTTTATACTTTTTTCAATTACATGTAGAAACAACTTATTTGAAAATCATTTTCTGTTTACTTATTCAGATTCTTTCTCTCCCTTGTCCTCTCCCCCAAGGTGGTAAATGGTCTACTACAGGTTACATTTCATGCAATGTATATTTCCTTATTTTTCATGTCATAACAGAAAATACATCACACATAAAATAAAAAAAATGATGGAAATAAAGTGGAAGATGATATGCTTTATTATGTAATCAGACACCAAGAGTTCCTTTGATTGTGGATAGCATTTTTCATCACCAGTCCCTTTTGGATATCTTTGAGATATGCTTTATTTATAATAGTTTTATCCTTCACTGTTGATCATCATATAATATTTTTGTCACTGTATACAATGTTCTTCTGGTTGTGTTTATTTCATTTTCCATGTTTTTCAGAGTACATCTTGTTTTTCATTTCTTCTGGTACACCTATATACCAGAACTTGTTTAGCCATTCCCCAATTCTTGGAAATATGCTCTGTTTCCAATTCTTTGCCACTACAAAAATGTGCTGCTAAAAGTACTTTTGCATAGGTAAATTCTTTCTCCATATCTCTGATGTTTTTGGGATGCAGATGCAGAAGTGGTATTGCTAGGTTTAAGGGTATGCATATTTTTATGGCCCTTTGGGCATGGTTCCATATTGCTCCCCAGAATGGTTGTATCAGTTTACAGTTCTACCAACAGTGTAATAGTGTCCCAATTTTCCCACATCCTTTCCAACAGTTATCATTTTCCTTTTTTTGTTTATATTATCCAATCTGATAGATGTTGAGTGATATATCAGACTTGTTTTAATTTGCATTTCTTTAATCCATTGTTATTTGGAGGATTTTTCATATTATTACAGTTTTAATTTCTTTCTCTGAGAAGTGCCTGTTCATATATTTTTGACTGTGTATGATTTGGGGAATATTATTCACACTATTATTTAAAATTACATGGTTCTCCATTGTGAACTAAATAGATCCAACCCCTTAATCTGGAAATTAAACTGTCTCTTGAAATCAATTACATACACTGTTTTAAGAAATATCTTACTCTACTAATCTTTGACTACTCCATACTCCAGCTAAATGAAAATTTAAATGTACTGTGAATACTGCTTGAGATTTCTTACCACTAAGTTTTTATTTTTATAATTTTAGAAGGGATGCAAAGGGTGTTCAGGGAAAACTAGTTCCTCTGTTATGAGAGCTTGCCAAGCCTTTATCTGGGCTGCTTTCCTCCTTTGGTGTCCACATGCCACCCAGCCCTCATCTGAGACTCCAAGAAGCTATTTCTTATGCAGAAGACACAGTTTGGTAAATCATCTTGACTGGTGGGCTAAACCAGTTTTAGGGTAACTGACAGTCCTCAATCCTGTAGGTGAAGTTGGGGAAATGTCTACTTCATGCTTGTGAAGATTCCCCTAGCAAAATAGACAGAGGAGAACAATTTATTCCAACAGTCATGAAGGCAGTAGAAATATTTGCAGTGAAGTTATTAGATTTATTAGGCATTAAAGAAGCCAAGGTCATCCAATGCATTCTAAGCTATCACTCAATTTGACTTTTGCCTTGTCACTGGACCTCAATGACTCTGGAAGAGAAAGGGAGGCTAAGGAATTTGTGAAAATTTCCTCACTTAAATTCAATGAACAAGTTAAGACATCAATATTATTCCATGATGTCACTGATCTTTTAAAAAAATAATAATTGCTTCCTCACACTTTTTGTTTTCCTTCTTCCTAACTGTTCCCTTTCTCTCTTAAAATTAGTCTGTTTTCAGTTGGGTATATAGACTATAAACGATCTCCCTAATGCAAATGTTAAGAATAGGGAAATAGGTCTGGATCAATGACACATGTAAAACCCAGTGGAATTGCTCTTTGGCTATGGAATGGGGCTGGGAGGATGGGAGGGAAAGAACATGAATCATGTAACTATGGGGAAATATTCTAAATTAAGTAATTTAGAAAATAAACTTTAAAAAAAATTAGAATATTTACTTTTTCCCTAGTCTTAAAGATACAAGTTAAATTGAAATTTTCCATAAATCATTACTTAGCCCTTCCTTTCCAAGCTTCTTGATTCTTTCTTTCTCTCTCTCTTTCTCTCTCTCTGTCTCTGACTCTGTTTCTGTCTGTCTCTGTCTGTCTGTCTATCTGTTTCTCTTTTCTGACAGGAAACCCAAAATAAAAATGAAAATATCTTGTTACACAATAGCCCTAATCTAGAGTTTCCTGGTTTAAAAATATATCCCTCTTCTCTCTTCTCTTCTCTCTTGTCTTCTTTTCTCCCCTTCTCTCCTCTCCTCTTTTTGGTTTCTCTCCCCATCTCTCCTCTGTCTTTTTCTCCTCTTTCCTTATCTTCTATCATCTTCCCTTTTTTATCCTCTTTCCTTTATTTCAAAAGTATAGCTCTTCTAATTCTTTAGTAATAGATGTTACCCATACATTATACAGGATACACTAGGGACCTAGTTTCTAATAGTCACCCTGCCTGTGAAAGTCTCAAGCTATATCCAAGCCTCCAGAAAATGTACCTATAAAAATGTTAACTTCCTATATAGTGAGGGAATGGGATAAGTGTTTATAAAGCACCCACTATTTTCCAGACACTTTGTGAAGTGCCTTTTGAAATAGTATCCCTTTTTTTCCTATAGAATTATCAGTACTCCCAATGTATACTTGGTAAAGACATTCCCAATAGATTGGGAATTGGATTTCTCCCAGTCAAAGACCTGAGCTGCTTATTATTGGTAAACTTCTATTATTTCTCCAACATAACTAGAGAGGTCTGAGCCAACCCCATGGTGTATTAATATCTATGGCATAATTTCCCAAACTATGAATATACCGAGCTGCCACTAATACTGGCATTCTAGTCTAGAGATGAACATTGGGAACAAGTTCAACTGATAAATTTTGAATTAATGTAAATTTTTGGCAATATCTGATTTTGTAAAACCTGCCCCCCAACATTCAGCATAAGTTGAATTTCATAATATAATAGCTTGGTCCAGAACCAACAAAGAATATAGATCCAAGTGAATCTGTGAACATCTATATACATCTTTATATACCACAAATGATAACAATGGAGATGGGAAAATAAGGTCAACTACTATTATTACCAGTATCAAATACCTCTCATTTACAATTGTCCTTACTCAAGTACTGCATATATCCTACTAACACCCACCATATAATACATTGTCTGTTAAATATATTCTATGCAATCAAATACTGATTGATTTCTTAATCCATTTTGCTAATGACTTGAATGCCTAAATATTCTGGAAAAATGCTATTATAATCAATTATTCCCCATATCTGCTGAACCCACAGTATAAAGAATGGGAGATAGAATTCTTTCTTGCAACATGTATTATAAGTCTAACTTCATTCACATCCTCTCTCCTAGATTAAGAGCACCCTAACCTAAAATGAGGTACATCCCTCCCTTCCCCATTTACACATTTGCCCAATGCAAATAAACCTCCAAGTTTAAGAGGTCTCTTACTAACCCCAAATGCCCCTCACTAAATGGGTCATGGCCCTCTCATAGTAAGGACCAGGTACAAAAAAATCATATGTGATAAAGGGTTAAATGCGAAAGGCAGTGATCAAAAAGGTAAAATTATCAAGTAGTTATTACATTAGCAATCAGTCCAAAGCAAAAGACAGAGGCATTTTTAATGTTTAAAAAGTTCTAAAACTAGAGTAAACTGTGCCCAATATCTGAAGCCGTGATTATTTATAAAAAATGACTCCCAAGCTCAACTAACAATTTCTGTCCAAGTGACTACAGCAGACTTAGACCAGTATGAAAACATGAACTTATGAAACTATAAGACATAGTAAATTAATAATATGGAAGGCATACAGCTTGAATAATGTAAATTTCCGAGTCCATATTTCCCCCACCTACAAAATGGGGAAACTCAGGCTCAGAAATTTTGCAGTATTCTTTCTTTTAAGCACTTTGAGAAGTTATGGTACATTGAAGCAGTTTTTAAGATGAACTCCTTTTTAGATTTCTCTACTTTGCACAGATGTAATAATGGACCTACATATCTTGATATGAAAGATTTTTGATATTCCACTCTAGTGTCTGGGCACTAAAATAGCTTGGATCACATCCCCAGAACAGGTTTACGCTATCCAGATTCACAACCTCAGGTTAAATAAAGGGGAATGATACAACTGCAATCAAATACACTGACTTAACAGATTCAATGAGCATATTCTCACATTCAGATAGTCATTTCACCATGCCTTCCAATCAGAAAGGCACTATTTTCAAAGGAACTGAGAAAGATGCTAGGGGCAGTGGCAGACATGATCAATGTGTTCTTTTTGCTTTATAATATGCCTCTATAAAAATTATCCCAGTGTCCATCTAAAGTATATAGTTAAAAAATTGATATCTGGGGAAATGGTAGGGGCACTTTTGATCCAGCAATGCATAGAATTCATGTTAGTATAAAAATAATCAATTTGGTTCATTCTCTTGAGAAAGAGATAAGAATTGTAGAGAAATGGGGTTGAGATTTTAAATTATATGATATCTGCTTTGTTACTTTTTAACAGTGAAATATAAAGTGAATGTAGTTTTCTTTTTTAATATATTGCACTGGCAAAGTTAAAAATTAAAACAAGCAAAGAGCAATAGTTTAATGCTTACTTGCTGTTTTATAGAGGATAAAGTTACTAAAGAACAATTCGATTCCATTCCATTAATAATTTATTATATAGTAACATAATAAGTGGGTGATTAGTAAATGATATGAACTGTATTTTCTTACTTGTGTATCTCTGGTGTATAAATGTAGCAATTTGCCTTGGAAAATATAGAAATTAATTAACATAACTCATATCTGTATTATGTCTTAAGATTTACAGAGAACCTTCTTATAAAATTATTTGTACATCAATGTTTTCTGTTTTTGTTATTATTGTTTTTTATTCCCCTGTTCAGATTTGTGATTTCTTCAGTTTGGGGAAACAGTATAGAAATATTTTTCACCATGAAGATCATCAACTTTTATGTGATTTATAATTAGACATCTCTCTGAATTCACAAAGTATGATGTCCAATATTCTGTACCCCTTCTTATTGTCTTAATATTATGAGATAAAACTTATCACTCAAATCCACCATCTACTTCCATTCATTCTTATGACATGATCAGGCTGCCTCTTTTCCTATTCATGCATATCCTCCAGCATACATTAAATGTTGTTACTGAACTCCTGCTTTCCACCTTTTTGTTCTCCTTTGGATTATTTACCATTCTACATTCTACATCATTTTTTATTTGCCATTCTACATCATCTTGTTTCATGATTTGCAGTCATAATTGCAGGATCATGAAGATATTGGTATTAAATGGCTATAGTAGAAAACATTTAAGTATCCCTAAAAGTTCAGATAGGGTGTCTCTCATCTAGACATTATAAGTTTTCCCAACTTCAAAACAAATATGGATATGGAAATGACATACAAATATCTGTTGAATTTAACTTCAAAGGAAGCAAAAAGACATAGGTTTATATAAGTTCCTCATCAGTGCCTTAAAAGATATACTGCAGTGGGGCATACATATATATGTATATACATATATATATATATAAATATACATATGATACACAACAAATTCTAGTTCTTTTTACTAAGTATAAAGCATGTGTATGCTTTATAAATATATATATATATTATATTTGTATAATTATATACTCACACACAAAGATACACACTGAGGAATTTCCTATTGATATGGGTGTTCCTCAAATCCATTAATAATGTCACATTAAGTATATCCAAGTCCTAATGTGCAACAATTTATCCACTGAAATCAATAGCAATTTGAATAGAGATTGAATAGAGAAACCTCAGTTCAAATCCTCTACCTCTTGTGTGATCTTGGACATGTTTTATTAACTTCCTTAACCATGAGTTTTTCATCTACATAAGTGGGTAGGACTAGATAGTTACTGAAGTACCTTCCACATCTCAATCTCTGATCCTGTAAATAGCTAGACTAATAAGACATTGATATACATATCCTAGACAGTGCTACAAATGGATAATCAGAAAGGTCCAAAAATGAAGAGAAGGAAGACCATGAAATTATAGAAGACTAAACCTGGACTGAACCACATTTGGTCAACTTCACAACACAGTAATCCTATATAATCTTTAAATATTGTGTAATATAGGAAAGATTTTAACTTGTTATATTTTGTCCCAGCAGACAAAATAAAATAGGGTTAATAAGTAAAAATCCCAGTCATATAGATTTTGACTTAATAAGAAAAATAATTCTCATAATTAGTTAAATGTCCAAAATGCAATAGTCTGATTTGTCAGATAGTCAGTTTCCTATCATTGAATTAAATGGGTACTGAGTAATCATTTTAACACTCTCAGTTTTCATTCTCTCCAAAAATAAAATATATTAAAGAAAGACTCTATAGATGATATGTTCTGACTCACCCACAATACAAGTAATTTTGGGGGCTGTCTTCATGAACCAAGAAATCCTGTCCCATGTTATGTTATGGATGGTTTTGCTAACCAATTTGTAGAAAGCAGAAGTTTTTATTGGTGTCAACGCAAATATTTCAATTTGATTAAATTTTAGTCAGAAGTTTTATTCATCCTAATGATCAGGTGTTTCGTATTGCATCATATATGTCACTGCAATAGGGTATTGATGCTGATGAACCATTCTTTGGAAAGAAACTATAAACATAAAAATTGCTTCTTTGTTAGACTTTGAGAAGGCAGAGATTGCTTGATGTTGCGCTCAAAACATTCTATGTATCCTAAAAAGACAAAAACCAAAATCAACCAAAAAAAAAATGAAACCACATTGGCTTAAAGCAATAGTACCAAAAATCCCTTCTTAAATGGACTTTCATAAAAGTTAAAAAAATACATGATGCAAAAATAGATGACTAAATTAATTTTAAATATTCCCTTCCCCTCATGTAGTCATAAACTTAAAAGCCTTTAGACTAGGGCATGAAAACCAAGCAACAATCAGATTGATCCATTTGGCCTCCAAAGTGAACCAGACCTACTCCATTTTTCTCTTCATCATCTCTTTCCAGTGAAAAATCATTTTCCAGAAAATTTTGTATATGAAAACATATTATAGGTCAAATTGTCTTATAGGGCTTGGCAGAGATTTTTTCTCCACACATAACCATCATCCAAAATTTTCTTCTTTTGCCTCAATCCACTCCGGAGAGCTCTATATGAAAGAGATTTGTTTTATATTCTCTGCATTATATATTGAACTATTTGGATAATAGGTGCTATATAAATCTAATAAGCAAATGGCAAAATGTTAGAAAATATTAAATAGGAGCATAGGAAAATGAAGTTTTATTATATTGTGTTTTGGTTTTGACAGCATTCATAAACCATAGCATGTTGAGATTAAATAAGTTGCAATAGCTCATCAGCTCACCACATGTTTTAGCCACAATAATACTCCTTTACAAAAAAAAAAATGGTCCATAGAAATATCACATTTTTATCCACAATATATGATCCTAAGCTCTTCTCCCAAATGTTTTCCTTTTTAATAATTCAATAGTCTTTGAAAATGAAGATAAGGATTATTTGTATTATCTGTATATGAATGTATATTATCCAGGCACCTATGATGATATTTCAATTCCTTCCCACTGTTGCATTTAAATGATAAAATATTCTACCACATTTGTATGTTCTAGTAATGAAAGTCAAAGAAAAGATGAGAATCAGGAGGTAGAGAGGCTGTGATGCCATAACTTTTAGGTGCAATTAGCAATTAGCAAAAAGCAACTAGGTGCTTTTTATTGGATATTTAAACTAATATTAAATCTAACAGACAAATTTTGTGTTGTCAAAGGCAAAGTTACTAAAATTATATCTGACTGTTCATCAAGTAGTGAGTAAAAACTAAAAACATTTCCTAACTTCCTTTCCCATTTTTTCCTCTAGTCTCATCCTTAGCCATCATCCTCTAGAAGAATGGTTTCTAAATATTTTTAACATATATGCCTTTAGTAAAATTTTAGCATATAGTTCATATATATTAACAAATATGATTAGAGATTCTATTAAACTATTGTATTATATAGAATACAAAGCAAACTGAATTTAAAAGAATGTGATAAAGATAAAAGAATAAATATAATTTTTATTCATTAAATGTATACAAATTTATTTTGTTCTCACTAATATTTAATGCAAGCAAAGTGAATAAATGTTTTCATTATTTTGGAAAATCTACATGATATAGAATTCAAAGGCATGGTTCAAATGTTATATTTATTTTAGTACTTGCCTAAAACAGGTTTGACAGCTGAAATGAAAGACTTGCTAAGTCATGATGCTTAATTTTGAATTCATTTGAAAGACTTTTTGAAAATTTGAACTAAAACATTTCCATCTTCTAGTCTATCATAACATCCAGATGCCACCTTCTACTATTTCTTCCTTCAATTCTTTCTGTCCCTGGCAATCCCCTTTAAATGCACAAGTTCCCATTTCTTCAGAAGATTAATCTCTTTATCATCTTTACCCTCTTAATTATTTTTAATATCTCCTTTTATGAACCTCTCTACCATGCATGTTCCATCCTTGAAAAAAAAAACTCTTACTACATCAATTTACTACTAGTATCTTTTCATATATCTTCTCTCTTGTGTGATGAAATGCCATCTATAATTGGTATCTGTTATGGTTCCTCACATTCTTTTAACTCTCTATGGTGGCTCCCAACTTCATCTTTCCAACGAAAGTACTTTCATCTAAAGTAACAGTGGTTATCTAATTTCCAAATATAATGACAACTTCTCATTCTTCATCCTTCTTGACCCTTTTGCAAGTTCTTTTTTTACTGTCAATTGCTCTCTTCTCCTTGATATTCTCTTCCCTATGTTTCTCCACAATATTTTTCTAAACTAATTCTCTTCCTTCCTACATGACAACTCTTCTAAATCTCTTCATTTGATCATCACTCAGTTATTGCCTACTAACCATGAATGTCCCTTGTGGCTCTATTCTGGGCTTTTAAAAATCTTCCTTAATGATAGTGCTTTTCCTCTTCTGGTTTTCTGTAATATATACAGGAACTGTCATTTTTGCACATAGTGGTTTCCAAGCTATTTCACCCCTCCCCTCCACTAATTGTGAATTTCTTGAGAACAGGATCTGTATTTTATATTTCTTTAGCTCTAAACATAGCTGTCGAGAAGCTAGTAGATACTTACTTGAGTGCTTATTTACCAACTGACTTGACAAGGGTTTTATGTTAAAGATTTATTGAAAATAAAATTGATCAGTTGAGTGTAACCAGATTATTGTGGGCCTTAATTGCTAGGTAGAATGAAAAAAAATGCACATGTTTTCTCTGAAAAAACTTAAATTCTACTTGAAGATATAATATGGGGCTAGTGTGTGTGTATATATATATGTGTGTGTGTGTGTATATATATGTAATTATGACATTTAATGAGAAAGGAAACTAATAAAAGCTAGCTATGAAAAGAGATAGTTTCATATAAGGTATTGTGAAGATAGAAGTCACTCCCTAAGTTTGTCCTACCCTGTACCTTGAAGGATGTAGGGGCATGGAGGATAAAAAGCATGGAGCAGAGCTTTCTCTCTCTCTCTCTCTCTCTCTCTCTCTCTCTCTCTCTCTCTCTCTCTCTCACTCTCTCCCCCATTTTTGGCATCAGAGGGCTCTCCCCTTCCTTCATTTCTCTTGTTCATATACATCCATTTTAATTAAAATTGCATTATTAAGAACTATTAATATATTCCTGATTTGAGAGTAAATTTTATAACAATGACTACAATATTTAATTAATATTACATTTAAAATTTTCACTTTTCCAAGATGGCGGCTTAGAGGCAGTGAAAGTTTAGACCTCTGAAAACCCTTCCTTACCAATCACAAATTGAATGCTCCTAGGACACTGAAATTCAAACTGAACAACAGGACAGACCTGGGGAACCCTCCTCCTGGACCTGGATCAAAAGGTATGCCCCCCCAAAAGCCAGAACCCTAGATCACTCAGATCTAAGGGGTAGGCAGAAGGAAAGTCCCAGGACCCATCCCCCCCAACCCAGATTGCTGAGCCCTCGGTAGCAGTGGGAACCTCAGGGCCGGCAAAAGGGCCTCAGGGCTGGCTATTCTGAAGGACTCACCTTGAAAGCAACCTAAGCCAGTCTCCGGGGAGCCCAACACAGATGGCAGGGAATCATAGAGAGAAGGGGGAAGCCTGTAGCCCCCTGGATGGGTCCTTCCATCTGAGTCTCAAGGGAGGTTCCAGCTTTAGGGCACCAGCTGAAGCCAATTCCATCAGGAGCCCTCAGAGCTTCTGAAAGGACAGAAACCTCAAGACCGGCAAAGGGGTTGCTCCAAAGGGCTTACCTTGAAAGTAACCTGGGCCAGTCTCTGGGCATTCAATACAGACTGTAGAGGAGGAGGTTTTTTTGGTTTGGGGATAATTCGGCCCACACCAGCTGAACTTAACTCCATCAGGAGCCCTCAGAACACAGGGAGGCCATGACCCCTCCCCCTTAGAGAGCAGGGTCTTCTGAAAGAACAGAAACCTCAGGGCTGGCAAAGGCACTGAGATACCTTGCAGAAAGTGCTGTGTCAGGCCCAGAACGTGGAAGTAAGGCAGTGGAGAAGCAACTGGAGGGAACTGAGAGCAGTAACTCCCAAAATGCCAGCAGGCAGGGGAGGACAGACCCTGGGCCTCCCTGGGAAGACAGAACAGCTGCAGTGAAAGGACAATCTGCCTGGGGATAAAGCCTCGGACCATCAGACAGATACACGAAGAGCCAGTCCTCCTCACTCAGATAGAGATGGAAAACAGTACAGAAGTACAAAAACCTCCAAACACCAAGAAAAGCAAGAAGAAGGGGGTGACTTTGGACAAATTTTGTGGAGCAAAAATACAAAATACAGAGGAGATAGAAGAGGAAACACAAGCAGATGCTCAGATACCATCCAAAGGAAATGGAAACTCTCTACAAACCCTTGAATTCTATCAAACATTCAAAGAAAAATTAATCCCAATATTTTACAAACTATTTCACACAAAAAGCAAAGAAGGAGTTCTACTAAATTCCTTTTACGACACAAATATGGTACTGATTTCAAAGTCAGGCAGGTCAAAAACAAAGAAAGAAAATTACAGACCAATCTCCTTAATGAATATAGATGCAAAAATCTTAAATAGGATACTAGTAAAAAAAACTACAGCAAGTGATCATGAGGGTTATTAACTATTACCATGTATGATTTATACCAGTATTGCAAGAACAGTTCAATATTAGGAAAACCATTCACATAATTGACCATATTAACAAGCAAACCAACAAAAATCACATGATTATCTCAATAAATGCAGAAAAAAAGCCTTTGACAAACTACAACTCATTCCTATTGAAAACACTAGAAAGCATAGGAATAGAAGGGCCTTTCCTAAAAATAATGTACAGTATATATCTAAAACCATCAGCAAACATCATCTACAATGTAGATAAACTAGATGCCTTCCCAATAAGATCAGATGTGAAACAAGGAAGCCCATTATCACCTCTATTATTCAATAATTTGAAGGTATTAAACTAGTCAATGAGGAGACCAAGCTATCACTCTTTGCAGGTGATATGATGGTCTACTTAAAGAATCCTAAAGAATCAACTAAAAAGTTAGTCAAAATAATCAACAACTTTAGCAAAGTTGAAGGATACAAAATAAACCCACATAAGTCAACAGCATTTCTATATATCTCCAACCCATTTCAGCAGCAAGAATTAGAAAGAGAAATTCCATTTAAAATCACCCCTAGACAATATAAAATACTTAGTAACCTATCTGCCAAGACAAACATAGGAACTATATGAACACAGGTACAAACACTCTCCACAAAATTAAAACTAGGCCTAAACAATTGGACAAACATCGATTGTTCATGGGTAGGATGAGTTAACATAATAAAAATGACAATCCTACCCAAATGAATTTACTTATTTAGTGCCACACCCATTTAACTAACAAAAAACTTTTTTACTGAACTAGGAAAAAAAAATAACAAAGTACATTTGGAAGAACAAAAGGTCAAGGATATCCAGGGAAATCATGAAAAAAAAATGCAAAGGAAGGTGGCCTTGCAGTTCCAGACCTCAAACTATACTATAAAGCATTTGTCATCAAAACAATTTGGTACTGGCTAAGAGACAGAAAGGAGGATCAGTGGAGTAGACTTAGCATCCATTTGATAAAAACTGCTGGGAAAATTGGAAGACAGTGTAGGAGAGATTAGGTTTGGATCAACATCTCACGCCACACACCAAGATAAACTCAGAATGGGTGAATGACTTGAATATCAAGAAGGAAACTATAAGTAAATTAAGTGAACACAGAATAGTATTCATGTCAGATCTTTGGGAAAGGAAAGATTTTAAGACCAAGCAAGAGTTAGAAAAAAATCACCAAATGTAAAATAAATAATTTTGATTACATTCAATTAAAAAGTTTTTGTACTAACAAAACCAATGCAACCAAAATTAGAAAGGAAGCCACAAATTGAGAAACAATATTCATAACAAAAACCTCTAACAAAGATCAAATTACTCAAATTTATAAAGAGCTAAATGTATTGTATAAAAAATCAAGCCATTCTCCAATTGATAAATGGGCAAGGGACACGAATAGGCAATTTTCAGTTAAAGAAATCAAAAGTATTCATAAGCACATGAAAAAGTGATCTAAATCATTTGGAACTATGCCCAAAGCACACCAAAAGACTGTTTGCCCTTTGATCCAGCTATAGCACTTCTGGGTTTGTACCCCAAAGAGATAATAAGGAAAAAGAATTGTACAAGAATATTCATGCTGTGCTCTTTGTGGTGGCAAAAAATTGGAAAATGAGGGACACCCTTCGATTAGGGAATGGCTGAACAAATTGTGTTATATGTTGGTGATGGAATACTATTGTGCTCAAAGGAATAATAAAGTGGAGGAATTCCATGAGAACTGTAATGACCTCCAGGAATTGATGCAGAGCAAAAGGAGCAGAACCAGAATAACATGGTATACAGAAACTGATACACTGTGGTACAATCAAATGAAATGGACTTCTTCATTAGTGGCAATGCAGTGATCCTGAACAACTTGGATGGATCTACAAGAAAGACACTATATTATTTCCATTCAGATGAAAATTGTGGGAGTAGAAACACTGAAGAAAACAACTGCTTGATTACATGGGCTGAGGGGTTATGGTAGGGGATATTGAGTCTAAATGAACATCCTAATGCAAACATCAACAACATGGAAATAAGTTTTGATCAAGGACACATGGAATACTCAGTAGAATTGCGTGTCAGCTATGGGAAGGGTGGGGGGGGAGGGAAGAGAGGGAAAGAATATGATTCTTGTAAACAAGGAATAATGATCTAAATTGACTACATAAATGAATAAATAAAAAATAAAAGCAGTTTGGTAGTTAGTTCTATAAAATTATTCTGAATAATTAATTTAATTTTGAAATTAGATGAACTTTACAGGTTTGCTAAAATTAACTTGTTAAACTATCTGTTCAATTTAAAAAAAAATAGGTTTATTTAAATACTCTAGTTTCTCCTCTAATAGTTATGGTAATTTCTATTTATGTATTTGTTGATTTAAATTAAATTATTAAAGTTGTTTGCAAATTATTGAGCAGATTACCTTCTAATAATTGTTTTTGTTTTCATCTCCATTAATGGTAAATTCATCCTTTTCATTTTTTTTTGTTAGGGATCTGTTTTTCTTCTTTCTTTTTTTTTAAATCATATTAACCATTGGATTAATTATTTTTTTTCATAAAACCAATTCATAGTCTTATTTATTAACTCTATCATTTTCCTTTAAACATTTGAATTGCATTATTATATGAAAAGAATGTAGTTAATGTTTAATCTTGTCAGAGATTATTCTTACTATCCTTCCTTTTTTTATTTTCAGCTAAAGCATAAAATATTCTCCTTAATTCCTCTATTTTTACTCTATGACTGTCTCTCATTTTAAAATGTGTTTCTTTTAAGCAACATGTTGGTTCTGATTTCTAATCAATTCTGCTATCTTTTTATTTTCCATTTTTATGGGTGAATTTATTCCGTTCACATTCAAAGTTATAATTATTAGCTATATATTTCCCTCCATTCTAAATTCTTCACTGTTTTTTTCTTTCTGACTCTCATTTTATCCTATTCTCCCTCAGAAAACCAATTTTCCTCTAATTACTACCTCTCTAATTTCTACCCTTTCTTTCCTCCCATTTTTATTTTCTTCTCTTGCTTTTCTATGGCCCCCTCCCTTTTCTCATCCCCTGAATCTCCTAACTATTTATTTACCTTTCTATGAGTCCTTCCTTTTACCTCTTATTTATTGATATAAATTCATAATTATATTAAGATTTTGCTTTAAATGCCTGAGGAAGTAATTGAATGACTCCCTTTAAGAATAATAGACTCCTGAATATTGTACACAGAGGCTGATACTTTGTGGCACAATTGAATGTGTAATAGACTTTTCTACTAGCAGTAATGCAATGACCCAGGACAATCAAAAGGAACTTAGGAGAAAGAATGCTGTCCACATCCAGAGAAAGAACTGTTGAAATGTAAAGGCATTTCAAAAGTATGTGATTAATCATGTAGTGTTATTCATAGCCTTTGGATCAAACTACTGCAGATATGAATAACACATATAACCCAGTGGAACAGCTTGTCATCTTCAGGAGGGGGGAGATAAGGGGATTGGGGATCATCATGAATCATGAAAACATGGGAAAATATTCTAAAAAAAGGGAAAAAATAAATGAAGAAATGATGGACTTTCCTTCCTTGAAAGTCTTCAGAAAAATGTTAGACCATCATTCAATAAGGTGTTTTAGAGGAAATTGTATTAGGCAACATTTCCAGACAAAATTAAATTGTAAAGGCAAATGATTACTAAAATAAAGAAAGCAATAAAATATGTGATGTACTAATATGTAGTTTTTTAAGTCATTATATGTGCCACAGCGATTCTTATGTATTGTTTAGTAATTCCTATTTCTATTATAGTTTGACAAATTGGAATGCTCCCTGAGATAACTTTGAACTCTGAAATGCTGTGATTCTAATTAAATATTCTTTACACTTATCCTTTCTTCTTCACAGTGTTCTGAACATAGGCAGTTTCTAATAAATATTTGTTGAATGAGTATGTTTATAAGGAGCAAGTAGGTAAGAAAAGGAATAATGAGTCTTTGGTCTTTAGAACTGAGACTTAAAAATGAGGAAGAAGTGTTGAGGACTATATAAATCACTCTTCAACTTTTATTTATTTGTTTTTAAGAAAAGAAAACCAAAGCAAAGGTTAAATAACCTTTATTTGAGTCTCAATTATTTACTTACAGCTGACTGATTCAAACTCATTCTCTCTAGCTTCAAATAAAGTGTATGTCCACTCTTCTATACTACCACCCAAATTCTGTAATCCATAAGACATATCATTGTTATTTTTATTGTTGTTTTCAACAAGAAAAAATGGAAACATATGTTGGGTTGTAGCCTATTCCCCAAATGAGGCACTACTGTATTGATTTTACACGTTCCACATTAGTCAGAATCAGAGACTATTTTTCACTCAAAGGATCAAGCAAGAATCACACATATATATATATATATGCTATTCAATACTGTTGCCTCAATATATTGGGACATTTTTCCCAATGTAAAATGACTTCTCAGTGTTCTGAAATCTTTCTATACAATTTCTTGTTAGCATCAGGCCAACTTAATTAACTCTGAGAGTTCTTGTTACTTTAGATAAATCCAAAGGCATGTCCACAGAGTAAAGCAATTGACTTTCCACTGTAATACATATTATACCAATTAAAATATATCTTCAAAACATGACAGAATACCTGTACCTTAAATTAACTTCATTTCAATGTGGAGAATGGAAGTACTTTCCAAGTTTACATTTATTTCTACATTAGACTTTACTTCTCCTAAACATGACTATATTTTGAGTCAAATTCATTTCATGAGAGTAGGCTTAATGTCAAGAAAGGTTCATAGTACCTACATTCTAACAAAAATAAAATAGAATTTTTAAAAAGTCAACATTAATTTAAATGCAAATTAAATTAATGTTGTATTTCCTTTTTGATAGATACTGTAGCATAGTTTTCTGTAAGTTTGTATAAAACATGTAGATATGTATGTTATAATCTGAATATATAGATAACATGTAAATTGACTTACAGGAAAAGGAGTTCAATTATTAAAGATATGAGAACTCAACATTTGGCTGCTGGCTATTTATTTCAGGTTTTAAGTGAATGATTGCAATAATGAAACTTATGTATTGTTTAATAATAGATAATAGTTTAAATATTTTAAGCATTTTTGTTTTATTTGTATCATTTTTTAGCATGATATTCCTTTCCCTGTAAACTACTCTTTATTTCAATGTACAAAGCTTTTCTAAGTTGACAGTGGAGAGAGTCAGGAATTTATAATTTCATATTTGGCCTCACACACTTACTAGGTGGATGACCCTGGGCAAGTCAATTAATCCTATTTTCCTTAGTTTACTCTGCTGCAAAATTAGCTAGAGAAGGAAATGGCAAACTCACTTCAATATTTTTGCCAAGAAAACTCCAAATGGGGTCACAAAGTCTTGGTCATGTCTAAAAGGACTCAACAGCAAACAAAGCTCTCTAAAATTAACCAAAATATTAGCTGAAAGCATGTGACATTCATCACTATTCTCTGCATGACCTGAACCCAGGAGATAAAGTTTATATCAAGAATTTCAAGCGAACTGGAGCAACTCAACCTTCATGGGAAGGACCATTCCAAATATTATTAACTACTCCAACATCTATAAAGATTGGAGAAAGAGACTCTTGGATTCACTGCTCACATTTGAAGAAATCATCTTCTGCTGAGACTGATTGACTCTATCCTATCATATGAATTGTGACTCTATCTTATCATACGAATTGGAGATAATAATCCATAGACAAATGGATGCTGTTTTTTCAAGAAAACATTGAATTACTGATTTTTTTCTTAATTTTATTATTTCTTTTCTTTATTTTTTTATCAGAATATTTGATTTTTTTCTCATTTTTTGTACTGAAGGTACACATAATTAATATTAATATTATTTTTTTCCTGCAGTAATACAAGTTAATATATATACTCTTGCTATAATATCAATATATGCCTAAAAGCTTTAAACTATGGGAACCTGCCATTTATTGATAAAATATTATAGGACTGTGATTAATGTTTGTGTCTGATTCCAGGAAAAGGGATAAAAACAAGGAGCACAGACTAAACCTGGATAGTGCCAATAGAGCACACAAGAAATATTAAAGTGAGACTCGAGGTTTCGACGCTTAACTTATGTTTAAGTCGTAGGACTTCCTTGTATCTACACTCTTTACGAAGTACTCAAACAAGTACAAAGCTTGACTATCATGCTGGCTCCCTATATCCCTGAATGGAAAAAAAAATCAGACCAGGGAATGACATTTCCCCATCAAAATAGAATTCTAATTCTTTTCTTCTTATATTATGGCAACTTCCTGTAGTCTTGGCTACAAATGGCTAAGTGAAATATTACTGCATTCTGTCCTACATACTTGTGGGATAGAAATTACTTTAAACTGGACCTATACAAGGCCTATTTTGAATTTTTCTTATGTTTTTTGATTATTTTTCTATTCTTTTGAATACACCCCCATAACTGAATATTGCATTCTGAGCTAAACTTGATATTTTTTTAATACTTACTTCAGTGGGGATTGTATTTTAATTTAAAATCTAAGAATTTTTTTTTATTTTTGAATTTTTTTTGTTTGAGATTGTATTTTTATAAAAATACCAGAATTTTGAATTTTGTTTAAGATTTTACTGTTATAAAAAAATCAAAGATTTTGATTCTGTTCGAGAAAAGATCTTCAAGAAAGAAGCTTGAAACTTTTATATCCAGAGAATGAACTGTTGCAGAAAGATGCTGAAAACCTACACTTCATCAAGAAGATCAAGAATGAACTTTGGATATGATTGATTGGACTGAACTTTTGATTGAACATTTATTGTAATTGTACACATTTATGCCAAAAGGGACTGCCCCTAATTTGGCTTTCTGTCAATGCGCCTAGCAAAACATTGGTTTTGCTTTCTTTTCTTTTCTATTTCCTCTCTCACTATTCTAGTTTCTCTTAGAAAATTGAATATTGTGTATATCTATAGTTAGAAGTGCATTTAGAACTACAAAATGATTATATTAAATGATCAATGGGGAGACTAGTCTCCCAATGATCATTAGGGGGGATTGTAAACCTTAAAATTTCTTAGACTTATGAATGTTGGAAATTTCACCATTGGGAAATTTCATACTTGGAAAAAATTTCCTACTGATAGTAAGAACTCCATTGGAATGTGAAACCCCTTGGCATGGGAGGATCCTTCTCCTCCCTACTTAAGACTACTTTAGGACAGAAACCTTTTGCTAAACAATGGAAAGGGCTTTGACCTATGCTTAAGCATAGAACAGGAATTTCTTTGAGTCATGATTGATTTTAGAATTGATACAATAGAGATACTTGGAATGACAGAACCAGGTCTTGGAAAATATCATCTCCACCCTACTTAGAGTAACAGGATTTAGGAAGGGCTGCAGCAAGATCAAGATTTAATTATTTGAGAATATGACCTTCAACAGACATGTGCAAAGCCACAGACCTCTGGGTGGTCCTGGGTTAAACTAGAGCCACCATTGGCACAGAGGAGACATTGACAGTGATTGGTAGATGTGAGAACTGAGGGGAGGGAACTGAGATGGTTTCCTTAAAGATAGCGGAGTCTGAGGACAGGAGGAGGAGAGTTTTTTGCTCTGGAGGAGTCTGAGAGGAGAGAGGTCCTGGAGGGAGAGCTCCTGGAGAGGTCTTGAAGGAGGCTGTGGAAGGAGTCTTGGAGGAGAGTTTTTTGCTTTGTGGGAGGACCAGGAGAGAAGGCTGGCTCTGAAGGAGAAGAATTCTCTGGAAACATTTCTTGAAAGGAGGCTCTCTTGAAGGTGGAGCCTGAGGTTGGCATGAGAAGCCTTACCTAGAGAGATCTTGGGTGAGTGATAAAACTAACTGACTGATTTATTCATTCTTATTCCTTTCTTACTTTCTCTCTTTTTCTATTGATTAATCAGTGTATTATAAATTAAATTTCTCTATAAAACCCAGTTGGCTTGGGCATATTCATACATTGGGAATATATTCCCTGGTGACCATCTTATATTTATATAAAACCAAGACACACAACAGACCCCAAAATACCAGGACAGGCAGAAGGTAATATTTTTCTTTTTTTAATTATTTAATATATATACATATATGTAAAAATATATACATATATGTTATATATACTGTTATACATAAATACATATATAACCTTGACAAATAATAATAATGAATATTTCCATCTATTAAGAAAAGAACAAAGGAAGAGTATTCTATATAAAAACATGAAATTCTTTTATATGTCAATGATGAGATAGGAGTTATATTTACTCTGATATTGTCATATGAGCTAATTTGACTTATCCCTCTCCCAAAAGAGAGCAGGCTTACTAATTACATAGGTGCTAACACCCAGGGTAATCTCCAGGTTGTTGTATTGAAACTTGAAACAAGTTTCTGAGCAGGCTTATCATCATGACAAAGGCAAAGGCATTGTATCAATTTTAAATGTGAATCACTGAAGTGGTTGGAATAAGAACTGACCCAAGAAGACATTGCATATTTACCATATTCTTTCTTCTCACTTCTCCCAGTGCATTTTATCACCTCTTAATTTTATTTTTTGCATCATTATTTCATATTCAGAAAGCACTCATGACTGTTGTCCTTGAATACTCCTTTTAATTGACATAATGATAAAATTAAAAAGCAAACATTTCAAATTTATTGAATGTTTTATGATTTTTTCCTGTTTAACTTTTAAGCCTGAAATTTAAAAGTCAAATTTTCTATTAATCTCTAGCTGTTTGTTTTTCACCAGTAATGATTGGAATTCCTCTATTTAATTGACTATCTCCTTTTTTTCCTAAAGGATTATACTGTTTTGCTAGGAAGATGATTCTTTTATAATTGTAGCTCCTTTGCCTTCTTAAATATCATATTCTAAGAACTTTTATTCTGTGATATGAAGCTGTCAAATTTTGGAAATTAAACAATATGATACTCCAAAATCATTTGGTTAGAGAAGAAATCATAGAAACAATTAATAATTTCATCAAGGAAAATGACAATGGTGAGACATCATTTCAAACCATTTGGGATGCAGCCAAAGCAGTAATCAGAGGAAAATTCATATCCCTGAGTGCATATATTAACAAACTAGGGAGAGCAGAAATCAATCAAATGGAAATGCAAATAAAAAACCTCAAAAGCGATCAAATTAAAACCCCCCAGCAGAAAACCAAACTAGAAATCCTAAAAATTAAGGGAGAAATTAATAAAATCGAAAGTGATAGAACTATTGATTTAATAAATAAGACTAGAAGCTGGTACTTTGAAAAAACAAAAAAAAATAGACAAAGAACTGGTCAATCTAATTTAAAAAAGGAAAGAAGATAAGTAAATTAACAGCATCCAAGATGAAAAGGGGGACATCACCTCCAATGAAGAGAAAATCAAGGCAATATTAAAAATTACTTTTCCCAATTATATGGCAATAAATACCGCAATCTAGGTGATATGGATGAATATATACAAAAATACAAACTACTTAGACTAACAGAAGAAGAAATAGAATTCTTAAATAATCCCATATCAGAAAATGAAATCCAACAGGCCATCAAAGAACTTCCTAAGAAAAAATCCCCAGGGCCCGACGGATTCACAAGTGAATTCTACCAAACATTCAGAGAACAGTTAATCCCAATACTATACAAACTATTTGACATAATAAGCAAAGAGGGAATTCTACCAAACTCCTTTTATGACACAAACATGGTACTGATTCCAAAACCAGGCAGATCAATAACAGAGGAAGAAAATTATAGACCAATCTCCCTAATGAATATAGATGCAAAAATCTTAAATAGGATACTAGCAAAAAGACTCCAGCAAGTGATCAGAAGGGCCAAGCACCATGATCAAGTAGGATTTATACCAGGGATGAAGGGCTGGTTCAATATCAGGAAAAGTACCCACTTAATTGACCATATGAACAAGCAAACCAACAAAAATCACATGATTATTTCAAAAGACGCAGAAAAAGCCTTTGATAAAATACAACATCCATTCCTATTGAAAACACTAGAAAGTATAGGAATAGGAGGGTCTTTCCTAAAAATAATAAACAGTATATATCTAAAACCATCAGCCAATATCATCTGCAATGGGGATAAACTAAATGCATTCCCAATAAGATCAGGAGTGAAACAAGGATGCTCATTATCACCTCTACTATTTGACATTGTACTAGAAACACTAGCAGTAGCAATTAGAAAAGAAAAAGAAATTGAAGGCATCAAAATAGGCAAAGAGGAGACTAAGCTATCACTCTTTGCAGATGACATGATGGTCTACTTAAAGAATCCTAGAGATTCAACCAAAAAGCTAATTGAAATAATCAACAACTTTAGCAAAGTTGCAGGATACAAAATAAACCCGCATAAGTCATCAGCATTTCTATACATCTCCAACATAGTTCAGCAGCAAAAACTAGAAAGAGAAATCCCATTCAAAATTACCTTAGACAAAAATAAAATACCTAGGAATCTATCTTCCAAGACAAACACAGGAACTATATGAACACAACTACAAAACACTCTCCATACAACTAAAACTAGACTTGAGCAATTGGAAAAACATTAACTGCTCATGGGTAGGACGAGCCAATATAGTAAAAATGACCATCCTATCCAAACCTATATATCTATTTAGTGCCACAGCCATAGAACTTCCAAAAAATTTCTTTACTGATTTAGAAAAAAACATAACAAAGTTCATTTGGAATAACAAAGGATCAAGTATATCCAGGGAAATAATGAAAAAAATACAAAGGAAGGGGGCCTTGCAGTCTCAGATCTCAAACTATATTACAAAGCAGCAGTCATCAAAACAATTTGATACTGGCTAAGAGACAGAAAGGAGGATCAGTGGAATAGACTTGGGGCAAGTGACCTCAGCAAGACAATATATGATAAACCCAAATATCCCAGCTTTTGGATCAAAAATCCACTATTTGATAAAAACTGCTGGGAAAACTGGAAGACAGTGTGGGAGAGATTAGGATTAGATCAACACCTCTCACCCTACACCAAGATAAATTCAAAATGGGTGACTGACATGAACATAAAGAAGGAAACTATAAGTAAATTAGGTAAACACAGAATAGTATACATGTCAGACCTTTGGGAAGGGAAAGACTTTAAAACCAAGCAAGACATAGAAAGAGTCACAAAATGTAAAATAAATAAGTTCGACTACATCAAATTAAAAAGCTTTTGTACAAACAATACCAATATAACTAAAATCAGAAGGAAAGCAACAAATTGGGAAGCAATCTTCATAAAAACCCCTGACAAAGGTTTAATTATTCAAATTTACAAAGAGCTAAATCAATTGTAGAAAAAATCAAGCCATTCTCCAATTGATAAATGGGCAAGGGACATGAACAGGCAGTTCTCAGCCAAAGAAATCAAAACTATTAATAAGCACATGAAAAAGTGCTTTACATCTCTTATAATCAGAGAGATGCAAATCAAAATAACTCTGAGGTAACACCTCACACCTAGCAGATTGGCTAACATGACAGCTATGGAAAGTAATGAATGCTGGAGGGGATGTGGCAAAGTAGGGACACTAATTCATTGCTGGTGGAGTTGTGAACTGATCCAACCATTCTAGAGGGCAATTTGGAACTATGCCCAAAGGGCGATAAAAGACTGTCTGCCCTTTGATCCAGCCATAGTACTGCTGGGTTTGTACCCCAAAGAGATAATAAGGAAAAAGACTTGTACAAGAATATTCATAGCTGCACTCTTTGTGGTGGCCAAAAATTGGAAAACAAAGGTATGCCCATCAATTGGGGAATGGCTTAACAAATTGTGGTATATGTTGGTGATGGAATACTATTGTGCTAAAAGGAATAATAAAGTGGAGGAATTCCATGGAGACTGGAACAACCTCCAGGAAGTGATGCAGAGCGAAAGGAGCAGAACCAGGAAAACATTGTACACAGAGACTGATACACTGTGGTACAATTGAAGGTAATGGACTCCTCCACTAGGGACAATGCATTGTCTCTGAACAATCTGCAGGGATCTAAAAAACACTATCCACACTATCCACACGCAGAGGATAAACTGTGGGAGTAAAAACACCGATGAAAAGCAATTGCTTGGCTACAGGGGCTGAGAGGAAATGACTGAGGAGAGACTCTAAATGAACACTCTAGTGCAAATACCAACAACATGGAAATGGGTTCGAACCAAGAACACATGTGAAACCCAGTGGAATTGTGAGCCAGCTATGGGAGAAGTGGTGGGAGGGGAGTGCGGGGAGGGAAAGATAATGATCGTTGTTTCCAATGAATAATGTTTGTAAATAACCAAATAAAATAATGTTTAAAAAGTCAAAAAAATTAAAAAAAAAGAAATATCAAACCCTAACTTTCTGTTTTGAACAGAATTTTTTCTATTACTCATTTTTGCTCTTTTAACTCTAATAAACAAATGTTTATTCATGAAAATTGCGTAGTAAGGACACAGACTTGAACAGTAATGATAATAAGAGATGTTAGATCTACCGCTACTTCACAAGATACTGCTCTTTTCAGCCATCAGAGAGAAAAAATTCTCTTCAACGAATTTTTATGCCTCTTTTTTCATTGACCTATTTGGTTTCTTTAAGTATTATTTTCTTCAGTATTTTTGATATATCCTTTACCAAGCTATTGAAATTTTTATGTTTGTCTTCATTTCTTTTCCAATTTTTCTTCTACCTCTCTTATTTGATCTTTAAAATCCTGGTTGAGTTCTCCTAGGAATCATTTTTAAGACTGAGACCAATTTATATTTGTCTTTGAGGCTTTGAATGGAACCAGTTTTGGCTTTGTTCATTTTTTACTTTATGTTTTTATCTTCCCTAACACCATAGTAACTTTTTATTATCTCTCTTTCATTGTTTCTTTAATTTCATTGTTTCTTTGGGTGTTTGTTTCTATTTTCATTTTCCAGTTTACTTCTTCACTTTTTGCAACCATTTTCAAAGGTAGTTCTGGAGATCTGCAATTATTCAATTCTTCCAAGTTGCTGTGATCTGAGGAGAGGTATGTTATTATTTTTTGGTGTGTACTCTGGCCTATGAATGACCATAAACAAACTTTTCTATTCTGTAACTGTAATCAGCACTCCATTTCCCCTCTTTCACCAAAAGCTCTGGTGTGCCAGAGCTCTTCTTTACTCTATAACTGTGACACAGGTCTGAGAATGGGCAAAGCAACAGAATCTTGCATCTATTGTCAGCAAAGAGAGCATTGTAAACTCTTTCTGACAAGTTGTCTAACTCTTACTTTCTGTAGGATGAGAGTTCAGGAAGCCACTGCTACTAATTCAGTTGTCCCCAAGACACTGTTGGTATTGGATTATATTCAACTTTGTTCATTTTCAATGGCTGCCTCCCATGCTTCTAATTCTCTTCATCCCTATCTGGCCTCCTTTCTTCCTGGCTTCCCTCAAAAACCAATAAAAATTTTATCTTTGACAAGAAGCTTTTCCTCAGTCCTCCTTAATCTTAGATAGTGTTGGAGAGATTATAAGTAAATAGCAGTGTATCAATTTATAATCAATAAAGCATTATTTGTTTGAACATTTTCCCCTCTTTGCCAAAAGTCTATTCATGAGATGAAGCTATAGAATTATTTATTCATTTATTCATGTGTTTGTTTATATTAAAATCCTTATTTCCATCTTAGAATCAATACTGTTCATTTGTTCTAAGACAGAAGAGCAGTAAGGACTAGGCAATGGGGGTTAAGTGATTTGCCCAGGGTCACACTACTATGAAGTGTCTGAATCCAGATTTGAGCCAAAGACCTCTCATCTATAGACCTGGCTCTCAATATATTGAGCTACCCAGCTGTTCTCTATAGAATTATTTTAATCTTAAATTCTCTTATTTTAGTGACTTTTAGAAATCGTTCATATACTTGGTAATAATCAGTGAGCCAAGTCTCCCATTTAACTTATATTTCTCCTCTCAAATGAATTATTTTTTTAAAATTTCTTTGTTCCCTATTAGATTTCATGCTTCCTCAAAAGCCTATATTACATCTCTCTTATTGAAACTGTTCTCTCCAGTGACCATTAATGTCATTTGCATCATTTGCCACTGTCCAAGAACTCCTGGATACTTTCTTCTCTATATTCCTATGAAATTGTTCTCTCCTGATTATATTATTTGTCTTAGCATTGCATCCCAGTACCCTTTGCTGGATGTTTATCCAGGTCATGTCCTATATTAGTAGGTGTGCTCTATGTCTCTGTCCTTGATGCCCTTCTCTCTTCACTCTATATTATCTCACTTAGTGATCTCATCTGATCTCATGGGTTCAGTTATCAGTTCTATTGGATGATTCCTTGGTCTATATATATGCAAATCTTGTCTGTGCTGAACTAAATTAGTCATAAATGTTCAAATATTCCTTGTATATCTGAAACCAGATATCCTTCAAATATCCCAAACTCAAGTGAACTCATCATCTTTTCTCCAAGAAACCTTATCCCTTCTGAATATCCATCACAAGAGTGCAACTACTACTCTTTAGCCACCAAGGACTATAATAGGTCATTTTCATTTATCCCCCTCAATCTGATATACTGATAAATCTTCTCATTTCTATCATCACAATCTCTCTTTTTTAAACTTTTATTTATCTGTTTAGGATATTTTCCCATGACCTTTCTCACCCTTTTTACCTGCCCCTCCCAGAGATGACAAGCAATTCCACTGGGTTTTACATTTGTCATTGTTCAAAATCTTTATGTTTTATTCATATTTGCAATAGAGTGATCATTTAAAGCCAAAATCCCAGTCATATGTCCACTGAACTACATAATTAACTATATGTTTTACTCCTGTGTTTCCACTCCCACAGTTCTTTCTCTGGATATGGATAATGTTCTTTCTCATAAGTCCTCATAATTGTCCTGGATCATTGCATTGCTACTAGTAGAAGAGTCTGTTATATTTGATTGTGCCACAGTGTATCATTCTTTGTGTATAATGTTCTCCTCTATGATCATTTCACTCTGCATCAGTTCATGGAGGTTCTTCCAGTTCATATAGAAATCCTCAAGTTCATTATTTCTTATAGAACAATAGTATTCCATCACCAAAATATACCATGATTTTTTCAGCAATTCCCCCCCATTGATGGATGTCCCCTTGTTTTCCAATTTTTTCCAAAAAGCACAGCTATAAATATTTTTTCCAAAAGCACAGTTATAAATATTTTGTACATTTTTCTTTATTATCTCTTTGAGGTACAAACCCAGCAGCCTCAAAATATCTCCTATCAATGGATCTTTCTATTCACTCATAGAGCCACAACTCTAGTTCAGATTCTCATTAACTCTTACCTAGATTATTTCAAAGGTACCTAAATTAATCTCCTTTTGTCAACATGGTAATAAGCATAAATCTTATTATGTAACCTTCTTATTAAAGGGACTCCAATGTTTTCCTATTACCTTCAAGCACAAATATAAAGCATTTTGGCAAAAAAATCTTCCAGACATAGCCATTACTTACATTACTTACATTTTCATCTTCTTATGCCATATTTCCCTTCATAAAATTTCTAGGATCTGTGCTATATTGTGTTATTTGTAGTTCTTGAAATAAAATACCTCTCTATCTGTAGCATATAATAGTATACACATTGGTGAGTTAGGAGAATATATACTCTTAGTATGTGAAGACTTCCCCTGGCAGAAATGGCAAATGAAAATAATTTATTCCAACATACAGGAATACAGCAGAAGTAGGCATTGTGGGATACTTAGAGCTTGGACCGACATCAACAATGTCAAGGTCATGGCCAGCACAATTTATCCTTACTTTTTTCTTTCCACTGGACTTTGATGAGTCTGGAAGATAGTGAGGCTGAGGATTTTATGCAACTGTATCTGATTTAGATCTAATTCCCCAGAAAGATGAGACATTATTCTGTGATGTCTTAGCCTCTCCAAGAAAAAAAAAAGGATGAGCAACATTGGCCATGTAATAATAAAAACCTAATAAAACCTGGCTAAATGATGGTTACATTTCTATTTCAATTTATCTGATGGATTTTTAAAAATCATGTAATGCTTATATTTTGATCAAGTGAAAGAAAAATTTTCTTGCCCAAATTATCATGAAAACATTTATTACTCTAAAAATGGGCTTTTAGTCATTGAATTTACAGTCTGAAAAGAAAATCCTAATAACATTCAGTTCCCCTACATAATATTATACAAGAGAGAGCCATATCCAGAGATACTTAGTTACTTACCCAATATCACACAGATATTGAGTTTCAGAGTTTGGACTTGTACACAAGCTACCAAAGTAGTGATCTTTTCACTATACCTTCCTGTCAAAGTGTGAGTTATGAGGGAACAACCATGAACTTACTGATTATGAAGATGAAATTCCTCATTCTGTAATGTCAAGTCAAGTTGGAGGGCTTCTTTTTTTCTGCAAAAATTTCCTTCTTCCATGGTTTTCTTATCAGCAATGAGCACATATATTCACTGGCTTCCAATTAAATTCTAAATAACCTTGGTAAGTCAACAAAAACATCTTTATAGTTTAGAAAGTATTGGCAAAATGGTATTGGTATGGGTTGAAGGTGGGAGGAAAGAAGAGGAAAAGGGTTATAAAAAGATAACAAGCAAATGGAAGGGAGCCATAATTAAACTTCACCTATTTTACAATATTCATTCTGTATAAGAGGAGTAGTTTTGCAAATGAATCTCTCATCTCTTTTTCTGTTAAAGATGCAGGCATTTTTTCTGGTTAGCATGTTATCATTATATTTGTTAAATTATCCGCTTTGTAGTTGCACAGCTTAGCAAAGAAGAAAGAACAAAAA
Source organism: Monodelphis domestica (assembly GCF_027887165.1). Lineage (NCBI taxonomy): Eukaryota > Metazoa > Chordata > Mammalia > Didelphimorphia > Didelphidae > Monodelphis > Monodelphis domestica. The sequence goes on along the minus strand of NC_077227.1, from coordinate 243,014,389 downwards.
AAAAGCTATGCATTTTGAAGTAGCAGTATAAAGTTCTGGTAAAAATAAAATCTAATCAACATTTCACTAAACATCAAATTTCACTATATTTGCATAGAAATTAGAAAAACAACAAAAGCAGCAACAACGAAAATGGTACAAATTTTAATTCATTAAAGTTAACAAAGTGCTTTCTTCACAACAACCATATAAGGTATGTATTTTGATCATTTTCATATTCCCTTTACAGATGAGTAAACTGAGATGCAGAAGATCAAGAGCTTTCCTGAAGTCATGGGGCTATTAAATGTCAGAGATATGATTCTAAATCCAGGTCTTTATTGACCTTGGGTCCAGTATCGTTCCATAGAGACTGACAATCATAAATTCATAGACTTTAGGGTCAAAAAGTATAATGGAAAATACATTGTATGTGGGCCTATATTTGAGTTTCAGATAGTCTACTTGATTCCTTCATGACCTTGGGCTAGTTATTGAACATCTTGGGGTCTGGGTTCTCATCTATATAACTAGGAAATTAGACTTATAAATGACCTCTAAGATCCTTTCTGAACCTTAATTCTGTGGCACAGAAAAGGAAAGAGAAGAGTGATGAATGATCAACTCCCTCCCCCTTTTTTCCCCTGTGTACAAAAAAGGCTAAATTCCCATGTTCTTCCTTCTAGGATTTATGTCATAATAAAGATGTACAGGATAAAAAAAATTATCTAATTTTTGCTCGTCTTCAAAGCTTTACCTCACTCTCTGCCTCTATTACTCCCATTAATTTAAAATTTGGCCCCTAAAAGATGGCAGTTATATAACCAAGGCTAAGCCATTTAAAATCTGTGAGCAGTTTCCTCATCAGTAATTTGGGAATAATAATAATGACTACTTTGCTGGGTCATTATAAGAATTGCCCAAGACAATACAAGCAAAAAGTTAGCTATTATATTATGTAATATGAGCTTTTTTAAAAAGTCAAAATATTTGTATTTGAATCCCATCTCTGCTACTTAATCCCTAAGTAATCTCTGACAAATTAATTCCTCAATTTCATCATCAATAAAGTCAGAGAGTAGGAATGGATGACTCTGAGTGCCCTTCATGCATTAAATCCTATGATAGACTTATCCCTTCTCATTTTTTTTGTATGGCAAAATTCATTTGAAGTCTAGGCAAAAACATAATATGAGAAAAGAAAGAAATGGAAAGTCACATATAAATAATTAGTCCAGGTGACTAAGATATATAGTAATTCATAAGTTTTATACAAACTAGAATAAATTTAACACTTAGAGTTCAGCCTGAATTTGTTGAAAGGGAGGGCTATTGACATTTTCACTTCCTCTTTAAAGATTTGGTTAATGGTACCATCAACATATTGCAGGCACCCATATAAAGTATGCTTCAATCCAATGTATTAAGGAGGTCTGTCAGTAGAACCGAAGGCAATACATTTTTCTAAATATTGATTCACTGGCAAACCAATGTCTTTTGTGTAGCACCCATTCAATTCATATGGAATTAATTTATTAACCTGGCAAGTGGCCAAGGCATAAGCAAATCAAAGGACTTAGGAAGACCAACCAACAAATTAAAGAAATAATTATATAATATTATTGTGAGTAAATGTACATGCATTTGTGTGTATATGAACACACATATACACATACATACAAATATATATAGCAAATGAATTATTAATGACTAGGCAATTTTTCTACCTTTACCAAATAGGTATGACATTTGGCTATTGACTATATATGCATGTATGTATGCATTTATATATAATATGTACTTGTATGTGTCTGTGTGTAGTTTTATTCCTTACTCCAAGATCATGAGCTGATTTTGGCATATTAGATAGTAAAGGTGCATTAAATTCATTTCATTATAACAATGATTAGGTGAATTGGAATCTGGGCTACAGTTAATGTATGGAGGGTGAGGAATTGAGAAGTATTTTGGTGTTCTGGAATAAAGGCTAGTTTGCAGTCAGAGAACTTGGGATATAATCCTGGCTTTATTATAGGAAGCACATGGCTTTAGCCAAGTCACTGTGGTCACTTAAAACTCAGTTTTCTAATCTGTAATAAGAAGGGATATATTTAATGACTTCTAGTTCTATTCAGTTCTAAATCTGTACTTTTGTTACCAACATCACACAGAAAGAATGAAGAAAGCAGGTCTCTGTGCAGATTAGAGATTTGAATGGGCTGTGGTGGATATCAAAACTTGCTTCAGACCAATAATGAAATACACAGGGGAAACAAAGTAATACTGTTGTAGAAATTATTTCATTTTTAGTAGAATGGAAAGGAATTGCATCTACCTAGATCTTCCACCAAGCCCAAAAAGGCATCCCATTTTTCTTGCTTGTTTTCTCCTCCTTATTATCATAACTCAATGTGATATATCACTTATAATGTGCCAAGTACTGGCCAAATGTGTTACAGTTATTATCTTATGTTATCTTCACAACAACCTTAGGAGGTAGGTTATAATATTATCTGAATTTGATAGAGGAGTAAACTGAGGCAAACAGAGCTGAACTGCTCAAGATAACACAACTAGTAATAGTCTGAAGTCAGATTTGAATTAAACTATTCCTGACTCTAGTCTTGGTGGTCTATCTACCATGCTACCTGGCTGCCCTTGAGGAGATCCTTTTCCTGAAATGATGAACTCAATTCTTACTGAATTATTTGACACTCAGTGATGTTGCTAAGCATGTATCAGCCAATAGATATCAACTTCCTTTTGTATTTTTAAAAGTAATCAACTATAAAAACACATTAACTAGGTGGCAGAGTGATGGGCTTGGAGTCAAGAAGATTTGAGTTCAAATCCAGCCTTAGCAACTTATTAGCTGTGTGACTCTGGGCAAGTTTCTTAACCTGGTTTGTAAGAGGGGTAAAGAGAGAGAAATACATACATACATACATACATATATATATATATATATATATATAGAGAGAGAGAGAGAGAGAGAGAGAGAGAGAGAAAGAGAGAGAGAGAGACATAAAGACAGAGAGAGAGAGAACAAGTTAGTCACCTAGCCTTTACCACTCTTCTGTCTTACAATCAATAATTATATCAATTCTAATATGATGGGTAAGGGTTTAAAAGGGGAGGGTGGTGCAGCTAGGTAACTAGTGGATAGAGAAAAAACCAAGCCTAAAGTCTGGAAGGCTTGAGTGAAAATCTGACCTTCAGATATTTCCTAGCTGCTTGACCCTGAACAAATCACATCTCCAATGGCCTAGCCCTTACTGTTCTTCTGCCTTGGAATTCATGCTAATATCAATTCTAAGACAGAAGGTAAAGGTTAAAAAAATGCATGAGTCTTATATTTAACCTCTCCCCCACTCCTGACCCCCCTCCAAAGTTCATGGAATACATACTTAATAATTTGTGACTAGTAGCTGAAATCAGTGCAAAATCACCCAGGCAGTTATTAGAATTATTAGAATATCATTGATGAAAGGAATATGACTGTTTCCAAAAGTTTCAAAAGCACAACCTGGAAATCACTGCCCACAGAAGCACTCTCTAAGCACTGGATTTGTTGGCTTTGTAACTTATTTAGAGTCCTTGAAAATCTTACAGAACATTAAATACAAGAATAATAAGCATTATATAGACATTAATACATTGAAAAGCCACTCTGTGGAATGTAAACTTCTCCATTTTCCATATTGGGAAACTGAGCTGTGATCAATGTCCAAGTTCAAAGACCAGCATGAGTACTTAATCCAAGTGAGAAATTAAGTGACTGTTGGCTTATAGGACTTTTGCACAGTGGGTCACAGTTGAAATCATAAACATTTCCCAAGAGCAGGATTTCTCAGAAACTCCAAACCCACCTGCTTGAATAGAAGCTGCCAACTGGCCAGGATCCCTTTCTTTCTTCTATGGATTCTGGATTGATGTGTAAATTTTGATTTGTTTCAGAATAGAAAACATTTGGCTTATAGAAATCATGCAAGCAGGTTTCATTTTGACAAGTGTGGGAATTTACATTTAACAAACTTTGTATTGTTTAATGGGAGCAGCAGAAAGAGCAATAAACTCAGAGGCAGGAGACTTGAGTATAAGTTCTAGCTCCAAATCTCACTAGTTTGTGTGATCCTGCACTAGCCACTTAACTCTGCACCTCAGTTTTCTCAGCTATAAAATGGAGGCAACATTTCATTGATTTATCTGATAGAGTAGATAGGAAAACCAAATACAGTAAGAAATGTAAAACACTTGGTTAACAGTGGAGTTTTCTATGAATATAGCCATCATCATCATCAACAACAACAACAAAACACCTTGTGCTAATAGGTGACTCTTTAGGACTACAAGTTGCAGATAATGTCAACTTTCCTTGGTATAGCTTGTTTTCTCAGGGGATTTTTCTTTTGTAGTTATTAAAGTCTTAAACCACACCAAGACTTTTAGGACAGACTACTCAAATAAATTCATAAATTCTGTTCCAAAATTATTTCCTTATGGATAGAACATGATTTCTTGAATCAGAATACTTGGACTCTAGTTCTTCCTATCACACATTTTAAGAATATGGAAGTGGTTATCATTTAACTGCTTGGTGCTCAAAGAAACTCTTTAAGACTTTAGGTTATATAGGGGGGGGGAGGGAAGAAAAGAAAATGATCTTTGTTTCCAATGAATAATGTTTGGAAATGACCAAATAAAAATTAAAAAAATATATTTTGCAAAACGTAAAAAAAAAAAACTTTAGGTTATATAGCCGAGCTGTTGATCTTAATTGATCAAGGAAGTTTCTGTACAAAAGTAATTATAATTCTGGGCAAAAAATAATTATGATTGCTTTTATTTTACTACTTAATAGATTTTTGCCAGTTCTGAGATAGAGGAAACACTATCTCAAATCAAATAACTAGAATCAATTTCCATTCATAATCCATAGGTTATTGGAGAAATACTTTGATCTTCTGGGTCCCAGTTTTCCTTAGATTTTTAGTTGCATGTTCTATGAATGCAAAGGATCAAATCTAGAAATTGAATAAGTGAGCCTTGAGAAAGAATTGGGAAAACTGGCAACATCTAGGTGACTATCAAATAACATTCATTATTCAAAACAACTTGAATGCATACCAAATGAACCAAAGACTATTGATTGAGAACCTTGAAAGTAATGATCACTGCCAAAGTTTAATGATAGTGGGAGATTCCTGATGTATTTGTCACTTGGATTCTTTTCAAAGATAAGTTAAAAAAAGAGAAAGATAGAAAGACATACAAAATGATTAATGGTCACAAACATTAGAGAAGTTTAAATTTAGAAAATTCATAAATATAATGGAAAATTAAATGGTGAATATGAAGAAGGTGGTTTAGGAATGTGAGAAATAATGCAGTTGCAATTATTCAGACTGAAAAGAAGAACACATAAAATAATTATATGATGCAAATAGGCTTGTGGAGTAGTGATTTCATCATCTTAGATATTCCATCCACAGATTCAGAGTACAATTAACCCATGACTTTTCACTACATGTGATTTCTGTCTATGTTTTCCCATAATTATGCTAGTCGAGCTGTTCTGGACATGCTAGTGGACCTCTTGTCTTTTTCAAGCATGATAACAATCTCAATGACACTCATTTACATTTTCATTGGTTATCCCTCATTTTGATTGCACTTTCCCCATCAATCAATCAATAAGCATCTGTTGAGCACTTACTGTGTGCCAGGCTCTATGTTAAGCAGAGGGGTTAGACAAAAAATAAAAGAATTCCTAATCAGAAGTTTATATTCCATCAGGGAAGACACTCCATATCTGTGTGTACATATACCCACACATTGAAACTATGCATAAAAATACAAGGTAATTCAGTGGAAAGGCATTGACAATACTTTTTCAAATCCCTTGCATATAAATTTTCCATCATAACACAATAACATGAAAGAAAATGAAATTAAAAGGCATAGCTCAGAGCAATATAATGACTTTTTGTTTTCAGAAAGTATATGATGAAACATAATTCGATCATCTCAATAGAAGTAGTGGGCTATAGATAGAGAATGATGATGACACATATGCTGTAATACATAGTAATGGTGAAGGTTTGATTTACAAAAAGATTTATATAAAAAGAGAGTTCTATGAAGAAAAGATTATTGAAAAATAGTGTTTTAAAAACATGTATAAAATGCATGTATGCACATCTATAGATATGCAGTAAGAGATATAGATATCCATTTTCTATATATATTTGCTTATACATATATATATATTTTTATATATACACACACATAAAGAGGTGGGGGGAAGGAACATCCCTTAATAGTTTTTTTCTTTTTTTTAAAATGATGCATTCTCTAGGCTGCGTACTGGCACCAGGAATAGAGCTCAAGTTTTGGAGTTGAGAAGATATAAGTTCAAGTCCTCCCTTAGTAACTTACTATGTCAATATATAAAGTTATTTATTCTCTCTGAGTTTTGGTTTCTCCATCTTTAAAACAGGGATCAATAAATGTTTATTAAGTACCTGCTATATGCCAGACATTATGCTCATTCCTGAGGATATCCCCCCAAAAAAAGATAAAAGGAACAATTAGAGAAGAAAAAGAAATTGAAGAGATTAAAGTAGGCAATGAGGAAACTAAACTATCATTCTTGCAGACAACATGATAGTATACTTAAAGAATTCTAGAAAATCAACTAAAAAGCCAGTGGAAATAATTAACAATTTTAGCAAAATTGTAGTATAGAAAGTAAACCCACATAAATCATCAACATTTCTATATATTTCTAACAAAAATCAGCAGCAAGAGTTAAAAAGAGAAACTCCATTTAAAATCACTCTAGACAATATAAAGTACTTAGGAATCTATTTTCCAAGACAAACATTGGTATTATGTGAACACAACTACCAAACATTTCTCACATAATTAAAACTAGACCTAAATACTTAGAAAAAACATTAATTGCTCATTGGTAGGACAAGTTAATATAATAAAAATTACAATCCCACATAAATTAATTTACTTATTCAGTGCTATACCTATCAAACTACCAAGAAACTTTTTATATAATTAGAAAAAATATATAACAAAGTTTATCTGGAAGAAGAAAAGATCAAGAATATCAAGGGAAATAATGAAAAAATGTGAAAGAAGGTGGCCTAGCAGTACCAGATCTTAAACTATTCTATAAAGCAGTGATCATCAAAACAATATGGTACTGGCCAAGAGAAAGAAGGGTAGAATAATGGAATAGACTTGGGGTCAATGATCTCAACAAGCTAGTGTTTGATAAACCTGAAGATCCCTGTTTTTGGACAGAACTCACTATTTGACAAAAACTTCTGGGAAAATTGGAAAACTGTGTGGGAATAATGAGTTTCAGATCGACATCTCATACCCGATACCAAGATAAATTCAAAATGGTAAATGACTTAAATATAAAATGAAACACTAAATAAATTGGGAGAACATAGAATAGTATACCTCTCAAATCTATAGGAATAGAAGGAACTAAAGATCAACAAGATATAGAGAACATTATAAGTTATAAAATGAATGATTTTGAGTATATTAAACTTAAAAGATTTTTTACAAAAAAAGCCAATAAAACCAAAATTCAAAATTCAAAGGGAAACAACAAATTGGGGAAAATTTTATAATAAAACTCTCTGACAATGAACTAATTTTCCAAATATATAAGAAATTAAGCAAAATGTACAAGAAATCAATCCATTCACCAATTGACAATTGACAACCAATTGGTCAAGGGGCATGAATAAGCAGTATTCAGATAAAGAAATCAAAACTATCAATAAGCACCTATAAAAGTGTTCTAAATCACTTGATTATTGAAATGTGAACTAAAACAACTCTTAGGTACCACCTCACACCTAACAGGTTGGCCAATATTATAGTAAAGAAAAATAATAAATGTTGGAGAGGAAGTGGTAAAATTGGGACACTAAAACATTGCTGGTGGAGTTGTGAATTGATCCCACCATTCTAGGAGGCAATTTGGAACTATGCCCAAGGGACTTAAAAGATTTCCTGCTCTTTGATCCATCCATACCACTGCTGGCTTTATACCCCAAATAGATAATAAGGAAAAAGACTTATACAAGAATATTCATAGCCGCACTCTTTGTAGTGGCAAAAATTGGAAAATGAGGGGATGCCCTTTGATTGAAGAATGGCTGAATAAATTATGGTATTTGTTGGTGATTGAATACTATTGTGCTCTAAAGAATGATAAACTTTAGAATTTCTAAATGAACTGGAAGGACCTCCATGAACTGATGCAGAGTGAAATGAACAGAACCTAGAGAACATTCTATGTACATTATACATAGAAATTGAAACACTGTGGCACAATCGAAATGTTATAGACTTTTCTACTAATAGCAATGCAATGATCCAGTACTATCCTGAGGGAAGTGTGAGGAAGAATGCTATTCACATCTGGAGAAAGAACCGTGGGAATAGAAACGTAGAAGAAAAACATATGATTTATCACATGGTTCTATTGGGAATTTGGTTTTAAAAGAACACTCAATTACAAATATGAATAATATAGAAATGGGATTTGGGCAATAATATATTTATAACCCAGTGAAATTGCTTCTCAGCTCTGAGAGGGTGGAGGGAATTAGGGAAGAAAAGAATGTGAATCATGTAACCATGGAAAAAATATTCTAAATTAATTAATTATTTTTAAGAAGGTAAAAGGTAAAAGAAAGTTTCTATGCTCAAGAAGCTTACAAGTTAACATATAAAAAGAGCAACTACCTGACAGAGTTATGACTAAATGAGATGTCATATAAAAAGTACTTGACAACCATTAAGCTATGTGTAAGTGATAGCTAGTGTTTTTTCTAGATTATTGTTATGGTTGTAAGTGATATCAAATAAGAGTAATAATTCATAGCAATCAAATGAATAAAAGTTATCATGGTATTGGAGAGATAAATTTTTATCTCTGACTTTAAAGCAGTTCATCTCTCCTTCCTGATCCCACTTCGGTTTGTATTTTTAACTACTTAATCAGTTTGCCTTTTAAAGCCTTGTTTTAAAATGACCAGTAGGGGCATCTAGGGGGCTCAGGGCAAAGAGAACCAGGTCTATAGATAGGAGGTACTGGGTTCAAATTTGACTTCAGGAACTTCCTATCTGTGTCACCCTGGGCAAATGACATTTCAAATTGCCTAACCCTTAATGCTCTTCTTTTTTGGAACTGATATTCACTGTAGATATCAGTTGGTGAATATATCACTATATTTACCTAAGTCAGAAGATAAAGGTTTAAAAATTAAAAAAAAAAAAAGTCACTGGGAGCCAGATTCCTTTTGCAGTATTTTCAATAAACCTTCGTATGTGGCAATTCTGCTATATGCAATGAAATGAAATTCCGTCCAAAATCCTGACAACCTGGCTAAACAGGCCTTCTAACCCCTTTTAGGAGTGTTGCAATATTCAAATTATATTGATAAATTTAAGAGAGATTCATTAAAAAAGAAATAAAAAACAGTAAGAGATTTACAGACTCGATATAGAAGTCCAGATTAACAAAAAATTTAGAGAGCCCATATATTGGCATAAAACAAACAAACAAACAAACAAACAAAACAGAACTGGTCAAAAATATCTAACTCAGTGAAATGTAGATAAGGGCAAATTCTCAAAGAGTATTCCTAGGGAAAGGATCCTACTGTATCATGAAGAAACTAAGAAAAAGAATATGTCAATTAGAGACTGGGAAATGCATCTTTCTAATCCAGTAGTTTCAGATAAGTCATATTGAGAGAAGTTATTGCAGCTAGATGGTCCAGTGGATAGATCACAATTCTTGCATGCAGGGAAGCATGAATTTGAATCTTATCTCAGACACTCACAAGTTCTATGACCCTCGACAAGTCACTTATCATTTCCCCCTTTGTAAAATGGAAATAATAATAGCCACTTCCTCATAAGATTGTTGTGTGGATCAAATGAATCTACATACATAAAATGTTTTATAAACCTATATAAGTTATAGTTATTTTCATCGTTATTAAGTAAAGAAATAAAATAAAATAAATAACCTTAACTTTAACTACTTAAAATCACCTTAGTTCAATATTTTAGAATGCATTTATATTTTAGGATTTGATAGTTGACATACATACATATATATTTGGAAATTTGCTTTCTAGCTCAAATTGTTCCAAATATCTGAAATTTAAAATACTCCAGAGTTGCTTTCTGTAGAATGGTAAATAAAATAACTTTTCAAAAACACTTCCAAAGATGTATAAATTCCAGTATCTCTGATTGCTCTTAACTTTCCCAGCAGAATAACTATATCTTTCAACAATCTGAACTTGTCATTCTTACCCAATCATAATGAGATTATTTTGAACAATGGAAAAATAAAAATAGATGATTAATCTTTTATACTCAGAGAAAGAAGACTTCATTCCCCTCACTTTTTCATCTACTATGACTTCTTCTTTTAGGGTAGTAAAAATCCTGTTCCATAACAGGGTCACTGCTCATAGGATAGAATACATGTTCAATTATTGGAATGCATTGTTATATTTTCCTATAATTCACTAATCATTATAACCTTAGAAACATCCTTCATTGATAAAGCAGTAAAGTGGATTTCCTAAAAATCACAATCATGGCCACAGTTGAGTTTAATAATAATAATACTAATAATAAAATATATAGCAGCATAACCATTATAAAGATAGAGAAATATAAGCTTAAAATAATAATTGAAGATTATATTTTTCTTATCCCAAATTGTCAATTTCCCAGGCTCTGAAATATAATCAGAATAGAGCAATGAACATTGCATCTGGGTTTTTAATTAAAATTCTCACCATAGGATTGTGTCCAGATTTGGTGATTTTCAAGGGACCATACTAATCTTGGCAGTAGGTCTAGGCTTGCAATACCTGCCATTTAATTTATGCCATACCAAAATTTATTTTACTACAAATGACAGAGTGGGACACAAAACTTCATTCACTTGAGAAAGGAAAGAACAACCTATTTCTATTACAATTTTTGTTTTTGTTTTTTATTTAAAAAGATCAAAATTAGAGTGGTGAGTATATTGTAAACACTGGATAAATACAAAATTTCATCTTTTCTAGTTGATATCTAACTAACACAATTTATAATACTAAAAATATTAAAGAAGAGAGAAATGAAATAACTAAACCAAAGGAACAAATTCAAACTACACTAATACAAAAAAGAACAATTCTAAAAGGAAGTTGAACTCAGAGTTGTGTCATTGGCTTTTATTGGTCAACAAATGATGAAATAAAAATCCTTCCTTTGGGCAGAAAGGATATACACAGACTACATGTAGAAACTGTTGGATTCATTGCCAAATAAAGCCATTATATCTCTTGCTTTTCCCTCACCAACTTTTCATTTTTGCAAGGGAAGGACTAATGTACGAGTTTGTGCATAAAAGGTCATATCCTGAGATTATTGTGATATAAAGCAAAAGACATCATTAAAAAGCTTTAGGAAAGACTATTACATTCATAATAGTTCCTCCAAATATTTAAAAACAGTAATCATACCTTTTCTATTGAGTGAAGTCTTGTTTTCATATCACTTCATATTTTGAAGGCATTTCTTTTCTTTAAAAAAATCTATTTTTTTTCAAGTACAGATCTCCTGTATATGGGAATAAACTGCAATCCCCCGGTGTGCCCATTTGGCATGACATTTTTGAGGCTTTCACTAAGAAACAAGAACTGAACTTTCACCTTGGAATTTCTGTATCCATGAGATTTAACTCTATTCCAAACTTGGAAAATTTTGTTCTTCCATGCCTAGTTTTATCTCTATCCCAGACTATGGTGGAGGATGATTAAAACAACAACAGGAGTTTGATTAGATTATACGCAGAAGTTTGACAATACTCCAAACAGCTGAACTAGCACAATAGATACTAATAATAGGCCTGAATAAGCTTTTGATTTGAGCAAGTTCCTATTTTTCTAGCACTATTGCCAGTTGGTCTGGTTAAAATGATGTTCATAAAGTTCAGTTTATTCTTTGCCCACTTTTGTGTCTGAAATCATCAGTAGAGTGTGTTCTAAGAAAAGTAGAAGTCTAGGTATATATGATAGCAGTATTGCTAGTTATTTGTTGTTTGTAAGAGGAGAATCTAATCTATTTAATAGTTATTCATTTTACTAGATTAACTGAAGTTTCATACTTAAAAACAATGGTCTGATAGCTATCTAAATTGCCTTTCACTCAGGGTTTATCAGCTGCCAGGGCAAGTTGCCTCTTGACAAAATTATGAAAGCAATTGTCCTATATTTAATGTGTTCTGATAACTTATGCTAAGTATTGCTTAAAGAAATAGCTGACTATAAAATGTGATCCAAGATTTCATAATGATATAAGCCTAAATATAGGTAACATTGAAAGTAGAAACTTTTTCATGAGCATGTAGTAACTTTCTTTGATGTTATGCTTCACCAGTTTTAGATAGACAATTGTACATTTCATCAAGTTCATAGATAATCACAATTTTCTAAAATTCAAAACTTGTTCACATTATAAAAATGTTTTTGTGGCATCCACATGGTTTATAAAATATTACATACATTGACTATGTTAAATAATATTGTAGAATATTAATATAAACTAAACTTAAAAATAAAAAATAAATCATTTACCAATTTATTTTAACAGAATATTTGTGAAAGATATGGCACACTTTACATTTTAGGGTAATTTTATGCCAGAGGAGAAAAGAATAATCCTAAATACTCAATTAACTAACAGACAAGTGTCAAAGGAATCAATCAATAATCATTTATTAATCAACTACTATGTTCTAGGAACAGTGTTAATTTCTGAAGAAATTAAGACAAAAATGAAATAATCTCAAGTTTCAATAAGTTTTATGATATGACTAATAAATAACAACAGCAACAGCAATAATAATAATCTCTCAAAGCCTAACCCCATCATCCATACAATCATCATGGTGGCAGAAATAACAGCAAAGTAAATAGATTCAGGACAGGATGATTTTTGTTCACCAATGCCAGTTTGATAACTGCAAAATCAAAGCATGACTATCCGATTTTCCTCTACCAGTACTATTAATTGGACAAAGCAAACTAATAAGTCCCATAAAACTGCTTTTAAAAGAAAACATGTATAGGGTAGCATAAGACTGTATATTTATCCTATTCTGCATAGTTATGATAATTATCTTGAAATAAAGGAAAGTATAATGATGGGTGCTTCTTCACATTTTGGTGACACAAAAAAAGCAAGCTACATCATTTAAAAATAACAATAATGCACCTGCTGGAAATACATCAGGGCAGATATTTCAGACCTTGAAACCAACATGCCATGAGTGCACATTAAATGAATTAAAGACATGAATGTGTTCTTTAACCTCTAGTAAATATATCATAATGTGGTATAGAAAGAATTGTCATTCATTATTAGTCAGACTTCACATTGATTTTTGTTAATAAATAGTTCTCTTTAAGGGATACAATAATATATGGCTAGTCAGTATAAGGAAATTTAAAAAATATAACTAATAGTATATAAGAGATGTTGGATCTTACTCCAATTAAATCAAAATGACACTTTGACCTATAAAATATTAAAAAATAATAAATATAAAAATGAAAAAAATTGACACTGAAAAGTTTGGGCTTTAACCCAGATGTCAAATTGAACCACTGGGCAATGATAATAATAGTATCTAAATATATTGTGATAATCTATAGGAAAGAATTATAGAGCATAAAGTTATCAAGGGAAAATCTGTGGAAAAGTTTGGAATGAAACACACAAAAAAGCAAAAAAAAAAAACAAAGTTCATTAACAAGAACACAATCAAAGCAAAGGAAGTAGGATTACAATGAAGAATCACCTACCCAACAAAATTGAATATAATCCTTCAGGGTGGAAAATGGGCTTTCAAATTGGATAGTGGATTTTTAAGCATTACTGATAAAAAGAGCAGTGCTGGATAGAATTTTTTTATTTTTATATACAGAAATCAAGAGAAGCATAGAGAGGTAAACACAAAAAAATCATAAGACATTCAATAAGGTTAAATTGTTTCTATTCCAATATGAGATGATGTTTATAATTCCTAAGAACATTTTCATTATTAAAGCATTTAGAAGGATTATACTTAAATAGAGGGGAAGAGTGTAAGTTGAATATGATGGGATAAATGTTTAAAAAATGAAATTAAGGGGTGAGAAAGAAGAATGCACTTGAAGAAAGGTTAAGGAAGAGGTAGAGTTTTGTAAATTATCTTACTTTAAAAAGGGGTGACAGAGCTTTCAAAATGGAGCATATGATGAAGGAAGAGGAGAGGAAAGCACTTGAACCTTATTCTCATTGAATTGGTTCAAAGAGGAAATGACATTCACTGTTAGTTGTGTATAGAAATCTATTGTACCCTACAGAAAGGCAGGAGTAGAAGGACATAGAATGGAGAGGAGGATGGTAAAAGGAATAGAAAACTGGAGTAATCAGTAGTCAGAAGCAAAATACTTTTGAAGATAGATGAGGTAAAAGTAGAAAATGACTAGGACAAATGGGGGAAATAAGATGAAGGGTAATCATAACAGTAAATCAGTAATCATAACAGCAGTAGAAGCAGTAATCATAACAATGGAAACAATTTACAATTAGTTTTTCTAATAAAGACCTCACTCTCTTAATTGCATAGAGAACTAAGCCAAATATAAAGGAATACAATTTATTGAATTGAATTGAAATTGAATTGAATTGAAACAAATTGAATTGAAAAAGGTCAAAGGATATGAATAGAGAGTTTTCAAATGAAATAATCAAAGCTACTTATAGTTATGTGAAAAAATGCTCTAAATCATTATTAATTTTTAAAATGCAAATTAAAACAACTCTCTGGTACCATCTCATACATATTATCTTGACTATTATGAGAGAAAAAGAAAATGACAAAAATTGAATAGATATTACAAAATTGAGCCTCTATAACATTATTGGTTATAAATTGATTCAACAACTCTGAGTGCAATATGAAACAATGCCCAAAAGTCTTCAAAACTGTACATACTCTCTGACTCAGCAAT
Organism: Monodelphis domestica; assembly: GCF_027887165.1. NCBI lineage: Eukaryota > Metazoa > Chordata > Mammalia > Didelphimorphia > Didelphidae > Monodelphis > Monodelphis domestica. The sequence continues at coordinate 242,999,291 of NC_077227.1, read as the reverse complement.
ACCTGTATTATGTCTACATGACATACATACATACATACATGAAAGGATATATATGTATGTACAAAAAATATTTGTAGCAGCTTTTTTTATGGTGGCAAAGAATTGGAAATTGGGGGTTGCCCATAAATTAGGTAATGGCTAAACAAGTTGTATTATATGATTGTAATAGAATACTATTATCATATAAGAAATGATGAGGAGAATAATTTCAGAAAAACTTGGAAAGACATACAAATTGAGGCAGAATGCCCCGAGCAGGAGGAGAACATTGTATGTTCTCAAATCAATATTGTGTGACAAAGAACTATTATTTACTTAGCCATTTTGAGCATACAATGATCTAAGATAATCTCAATAGATTCATAATGAATGATGCAATCTGTCACCAGAAAAAGAATTAGTCTGAATCCAGATCAAAGAATACTATATTTTACTTTCTTCATTTTTTATTTGCATTTTATCCAAAAGAATTAAAATATTTTATGTGATTCCACATGTAAAATTTATATCAGATAGCTTACTGTCTCAGGAAGGAAGAAAGGGAAGGAGTGGGAGAATTCAGAATTAAAAATTAAAAGAAGAGTTAAAATTGTTTTTTACTTGTAATTAGTGAAAAAAAAAGAATTTAAAATATTTGATTAATAATATAGCATATCATAATAAATATATAGTATATTTTAAGTGCCTTGCACAAAAATTATGTTTAAATCAATATCTCACAGCCTATACCAAGATAAGTTCAAAATGGGTATATGATTTAAATATAAAGTGATATTACATATAAATTAGGTGAACATAGAATAGTGTACCTGTCAGGACTATGCAAAAGTTAAGAATTTAGGACCAAGTCATAGATAAAGAACATTACAAAGTGTAAAATGAATAATTTTGATTACATTAAATTGAAAAGTTTTTGCATCCTTGCCAGTTTTTTTAAGTTCTTTAGGAGCAAGGATCTGTTTGTACAAAAATATTTATTAACTGCACTTTTTGTGGTGACAAAATTGGAAAATGATGGAGTGTCCAATAATGGGGGAATGGCTGAACAAATTGTGGTATATGATGGTTATGGAAAACTATGGCCTATAATGAATAGATTTCTATAAGAACTTGAAAGAGCTACATGAACTGATGCACAGTGAAATAAGCAGAACCAGGAGAACATCAGAAATTATAACATTATGAGACATTCAAAGGTAATTAACTTTTCTACTAATAGCAATACAATGATCCTGGACAATTCTATGGGACTTATGAGACAGAATGCTATCTATATCTAGAGAAAGAATTGTAGGAGTAGAAATTCAGAAGAAAATATATGTTTTATCACTTGTTTATATGAATATGTGATTTGGGGTTTTGGTTTTAAAGGATTACTCTTTTTTAAAAATGAATAATATGGAAATGGGTTTGAGTATACATATGTACATATGTATAACCCCCAAAATGAAAAAAAAATTAAAATCTAACTGTATTTAAAAGGCTAAATAAAGTTCCTTGCAAACTTTGGGCAATTATAAATACTCCTATATTTTTATTGTGGGGTAAAAGTTGAATCAAATTAAGTTTGGGACATATTTAAAAATTATAAATGAAAAAAAATTGCATACAGTAAACTACAAAATACTTTTAGTGGCCCAAAGCTTCACATAAGTTCTAAAGTTCTATATTTTTAATAATGATATTTTACTTCTATTTTTATGTGATAAACCCTGGTACAATACTGCCTTTGAAGAGCTAAGGACAAAGATCACATAGAAGACAATGGAAAGTTCCATAAAATGAGTTAACAAACATTATTTAACCAATACATGTCATCAAAGAATTGTATGACTGAAAGAGAAATATATTAGTCACATAGCAAGGTCAAGAGAAGCCAGAATGTTAAATGCTACCCACTTGTTTCAAGATAAAAGAATTAAAGACCTTCATCATGCTAAGTATATCCCCCCAGAATGAACTTTTAGGAGGATGTGGATGAGTCACACAGGATGGTTATCTGCAAATGGGTTGCCTTTTACATCACTGGAAGGAATTTGCTGAACCAATGACACCACAGAGCCATCAAAGTATATGTATTAGAAAATGGTATAAACTCTGCAACAGTTCACTATACATTATAAAAGAAAAAAATACTTCTTCCAAATATCTAGCAATTCATGATTTGTTGACCAGAATTAATTATACATCTGAAGCTTGATAAATTTAACTGCCTGAAGTATGACAAGTCCCTACACTGCAAATATAGATTTCAAAATACCTTTGAGGTTTTGACTAATAAACTATAGTGGAACCTCTGGGAAGAGGGAAGGCAGAAAACTATTGCTTTTATATGAATAAAATAACCCTTATTTATATCATAAGCCTGTTCATTTCCTGGTACCAGTCACCACAAGTGCTTTGCCATGAATCAAAATTGTATCTGTAATTGCCCGGATAAAACATTGATGCATAAAAATGTAAGAATGACATTTTTAAGAGATGCCACCATTTTAGTCAACATATCCAAGCTACATGGAATGAAAAGCTTTCATAATATTGAGATCTAGCAAAAGAAAATAAAAGCATATGAGAACAGATTGAGATGTATTTTATTCCTATTTCCCTATCTGCAATTGGAGTAGTACCAAGGATATTTCCAGTGAGACTACAAAAGAGTAACTTGCATATTAATACCATTATTCAACTATAAAAGCTGGTATTTTATCTATCTTAATAATAATTCATAGGACACTAACATAAAATAATAAAATAATAGTTTATTTTATCAGCTTTGACTCACAGCTTTATTTCAAGGCTATAAGTTTCTGTTTTTTTCTACATAAAATGAGGAAGATAATATCTTTAATGCTTCCCTTCTTGGGTTGTTATGTAGTTCTTGTGCAAAATTTTGAAAATCTAGAAGAACTACACAAATAGGAGTTAATATTACTGTATTGTATCTCAAATCTTTCAAAAAATGACTATAATACACTATATTACTTTTATATATATTTCCAATGAGATACAAACCTCTGATAAACTTTTTTTTAGAGAAAAACTAACATCATTTCAAGAAACCATTTTGGATCTGCATAATTGTAATTAGTCTTTGTGGATATCATCTTTTTTTAAAGCTCTATCAGATTATTCCCCCCACACTTAAATTTAATTCATTTGCCTCTCATTAAACCTTCCCTTCAATTCATGTCTTAGTAAAATGTATTTATAATGAAAGGGACTATGATTGGCACTGTCTTACTCTCTCATGACCCACCTGCTATATTTACACTCTAGCCTCCCCTTCAAATACAGTATTCCTTTACTATATATACCTCTTTTGGCTTCCAAGATGAAGACCTTATGAAAATAAGGGGCATGGTGTTAATATTGTTTTAAACAAATATTCAATTCACATGTTCAGTGGCAGCCAGGAGCATAAAAGGGAGGACCTATCCTCCCAATTTCAGGTGAGTAGCAATAGATTCTGGCACCACCTTCCTATTTAGGCAATTTATTTCCTTGCTTAGGCAAGCAATAATATATGTACTTCATCTATTTTCAAAAGAAAAGCTGCTTCATTCATACTGATAGCCTGTGAACAATAATTCAAATGTGGGGAAGGATGAGAGCTATCTTAATAGGTGGGTAGATTATGAAGAGAAACATTTAGGAACCCTGATTCTGATTAAATACCTACTGAAAGAGAATTCAAACAAATCTCAATCATTTCCTTTAACCTTTGGAAAGAGGGAAAACAGAACCCCAATGCTTTGCCATTAATAAAATAAGCCTGATTTTAATCACAAGTCCATTCATTTCCTAATACAAGCCACCATGAGAGTTGTGTCCCAGCCTTTTCAACCCTTCATCAGGGTAATTGAAACTTTATATCTTTTTGAGAAAATGACACAATTTTCCCAGAATAGAGGGGAAAATAGTATTGCCAGTTTAATCATGTGCCTAAGCAATGTCCAGGCTGTAAGCTACAGGAAATGGAGAAGGTTGAAAGGGCTAGACTCACATTGCTTCCTTCTGATTATTCAAGGAGGAGGGTTAATACTAACCTCTAAGATTAGATGTTTTAGTGACAAAAGAATCATATAAAAATATAAAAGTCATCCAGGTCAGACAATGTAATGTTAGTAGATCTGTGAAATTCAGTCTGAATTCTTTGATTTTGTAAGACTAACCTACAACATATTAAATGTAAAGGAGGGAAATTAACACTTAAAAAAAATAACTTCATGTAATATCTAAACCTTTAAAAATTATACTTAAAATTATGCTTAAAATATGACATTCTGTAACTATTTCAACAAATACAAGGACCATAATGTAATTTTTGAAAATACAAATTTGAAAACATTCCAAATCTTTGAAAAAAACCCAAAAGATTCAAAGAAATTACAGAGTTTAGTAAGGTCATGGGAATCACAGAATTGGATTTGTTTGGATTCTCAGGATTAAGTAGAATAGATAAGGGGAGGATTCATGTCTTCTTCATTGATGACCAGGAGTCATTGTATCAAGGATGTATTCGAGCACCCTGAGGGAGAGACAGGTAGCAAGAGTTACCAGTCAAGTTAAATCACCACCATAATCTTGACTACCATCTCCCTTAATCCCTTAAGGGAGACAACTCAGGATTCAGAATCTAACAATTTTAAGAAAAGCAAGGCTTCCATTCTAGAGTCAACAGACATTATTTTGCGAAGCAAACTATGTGGACATGCAAATTGATAACTGCTTCTGCTGGTACACTGAAACTGTTTTTTGTTTGCTTGGATTTTTTTGTGGGGGAGGAGTTTTTGCCAAAAAAATCTTTACCACTCTCAAGTAGCTGAAAATCAGAAATAGACATGACACTGGAAGTGATATTTTAAAGTCAACATTATCACCTACATTGTCACTTTACCCTAAGGACCATGATAACTTTCCATGAGACTTACATCTGAAATCTTTCAAATATGGTATTTCACCTCATTAGAACATGAGTTCAGTGAGAGAAGATTTTCTGTTTATATCCCCAGCGCGCAATGCAATGCTTTATATACAGTAAGAGTTTAATAAATGCTTCATTCACTATGCTATTATGTTCAACCCCTCCCACACACACACACACACACTCAAATAAACATCTTTGGCTTTTTTATTACCTCCAGGAACAAATACAAACTCCTATTTTTTTTCACCCAAAGTCCTTTGTAATCTAGCCCCTTCCTATCTTTTCAGACTTTTTACATCTCACTCAACATCACCTACTGTTTGATTTAGAGACATTGGTCTCCTTTCTGTTCCACAAACAAGACAGAAGATACTCATACTCAGGAATGGTCTGTTCTCAAGAGGTTCTGAGATCCTTTCCAGGTCTGAACTTCAGTAGTTCTTTAATTGGGTGGAAAACATTTCAAGACTTTAAGTGTTTACATTTTTAGGTCAATGGGAACATCATGAGCCCAGCTTCCTTGAGTTAGATGTAAAAATAGAGAATACAAAAAAAATCATCTATCATTTTAATGTTCTTATCATTTTCTTACTTATAGCTAGTTGTATATGTTTTATTTTCCAAGACAAATCATGTACCTTTGGAGTGATAAGACTTTATAATTAATTCCATTTTTCTATATTCAGATGTCAGCATAGTGATTTAAACATAGCAGATATATAACAAATATTTATTGAATTGAATTCTATTGAAGAAAACCTTAAAATTAATCAATTTTGATTGCTAGGTATGACATGATAGTGATAAACACATTGGAAGATTCTTTTCTGTCTATTGTTCTATAGAGGAAGTGTCTTCAAAATAGAAACCTATGCTTAAAACCTGAAGAAAGATGATTTAATGGTAGCAGCTTCAAACCTGAAATACCTGTGTGGTTTGGAAGCAAGTTCTCAAGCAGTCAAGAAACTTGAGTTCAAGTTTTAATTTCACCACTCACAAGATGTATGACCTGGGCAGGATTCTATTATTTTCCCTAGGCCTCTGTCTCTTCATCTGTAAAATGAAGTTTGGGCTAATTGATCTTTTGGAGAGGTGTTTGGAACATAGTAAGTATTTCCCATTTTTTTCTACAAGCAAGACACTGTTTATTGGATCTAGGCATTTTCTCAAGTTGTTCCCCATACCTGTAATGTTCTCTTTCCTTTCCTCCAAATATTGACTTTTCTGATTTCCTTTAAGTCTTAACTGAAATCTGACCTAAAGGAAACTTTCTACATTTCAAAAGTAATTTCCTTAAGTCATATTTATTTTATATAGAGTTTGATTTGCATATTTTTGCTTGCTTGTTGTTTCCCTGATTAGACTGTTAGCTTTTTGAGAGAAGACATTATCTTTTGCCTCTTTTTATATATTCAGTGTTTTTAGCAATATAGAATATAATTGTTAGTCAATGATTAATTGATTATCTCTCTATTTTCATGTTTTATTTTGAGTACATAAAATGCTTTATTTATTTTAAAACATTACATAAATACTAATTATCATTATCATCATTATTTTTATTATCATCAAAATTTCTTTTGGAAGCTAATAGTTCATGAAATGGAAAAGGAATGGCAAACTATTCCAATATCTTTGCTAAGAAAATCCCCAAATGGAGTCTCAAAAATGACTGAAATGACTGAATAAAAAAAACAACAATCCTACAACTAAACAACTTAGCTTCTAGTGTTAATAGAAATATCTTTGGTGTAGTTTTAGAATGAAAGTGAATATTTTAAAATATAATTGTTACTTATTTTGAATTATTTATTTCACCTTTTTAATATTTTAGGGTTTTTTTTACTCTCCCATCTCATACAAATATTTGATGGAACTTATAAAGTTAGTCCTTATGAAAAACAATCTCATGAGGAACAAAACAGAACAGAAAATACACAAAGGAAGCAAAGGAAGAAGATGCTACATGCCATTGTGGAACTACTTATTGAAATAAAGAAAAATATAGGGGAAAGGCAAGCTTGACTTGTCATCAGACGGAGTAAGTATTAAGACTTTGTTTTGCCAATTGGGATCTTTAAAAAGCCACTTGAATTTCTGATCTCCAATTCCTTCATCTATAAGATGAGAATGGTAATACTTGCCTTATTTACTTCACATGATTTGTCATAACATGGAATATGTCATAAAGTGTTATATCTACAAAATGTGCAAATTGCTATTGTTACTATAACTAGCCACTTAGTTCACCTCTGAATTTCTTGACAGCTTGGAAAAAAATTCAAGCTCAGTATTACATAGTTTGGAAGATCAGAGAAAAGAAGGTAGAAATGTTTACAAGATGCATTTATTCCTGAAAATAAACTCAAGTAAGAATAGATCATATAGACCTTTACCTAAGAGACATTAAATGGCACATGAAGGACAATATCTTCCACTCTGATTTTCTAAGAGACCTATTTATGTTCTTCAAATGAAATTGTTATTACATTGAAATTCATAGGATATCATTTAGAAATTATCCTGATATATATTTGTAATTTGTGAAAAATATTGAAAAATGTAATTACTGTGTAGCTATATATAAATGTATATAATAGGTATATATCTTTTTATCTTTATTTTTTTTCCAGATTACATATTGATGCAATTTTAAATAATCATTTTCTGACATTTTTGTTTCATATTTTCTTCCTTCCTCCTACCTCTCCCCAAGATATGGTATGAGTGATATGATGTAGATTGTGTGGATAGAATTTGTTTTTCAGGACTCCTTACCCAACATCCCTTTTGTGTGCTTATACTATGTGTGAATGTAGGGAGGATATTGTTTTGTTGTGACCCCAACTCTCTGTCTTTCCCTGAACATGGCTGGTAAAGCCTGGCTTTGAGCCAGGCAGGAGAATTTACACATTTGGTCTTACTTGACCATGAAAGAGGCCATAAGATCTCCAAAGAAAAAGTTCAGTGGTGTCTCCCCAAAGTGGAATATGTAGGGTTCATTTTAACTGTTCGTGCCCACTCCATTTCCCAAGCTATTCAGAAACAGAACACCTTCTCCACTAAGAAACAGTTGAAGACAAAGAGAGAGGGAGTAGCTTCATATGTTTAAACTCAACCTTTAAGAACTGTTCAGCATACAATTGCTTATTATTCAGCCCAGCTGGACTCAGAAGCTTCAGTAACACCATGTCTTAGAGGTATAGATGCCACAGTTTTGTTACTAACTAAATCTGCTGATTTATTATTGGAATGCTTATTAACCATAATGTGTCCACATAAAGTCAAAGCATTTGTGCTAAGACATAGAATACAGGTATTTTCTGATCAAAGACTCACAAGATGAAAAGTAACCTTGTTATGTAATGAGAATATCACCTTGAAACACTATACAGTTATTTTTTGTTTTTTTTTTTCAGATTTAAACATTATTTTATTTTGTCATTTTTAAACATTATTCATGGGCACAAAGATTATTTTCTTTTCCACCCCCCTCCAATCCCCCCTCCCATAGGCGACATGTAATTCCACTGGATGTCACATGTGTCCTTGATCCGAACCCATTTCCATGTTGTTGGTATCTGCATTAAGGTGTTCATATAGAGTCTCTCTTCAATCATATTCCCTCAACCCCTGTAGTCAAACAGTTGCTTTTCTTTGGTGTTTTTACTCCCACAGTTTGTCCTCTGCTTGTGGATAGTGTTTTTTTTTTTCTTGTAGATCCCTGCAGATTGTTCAAAGACATTGCATTGACACTATTGGAGAAGTCCATTAAGTCAGATTGTACCACAATGTATCAGTCTCTGTGTACAATGTTCTCCTGGTTCTGCTCCTTTTGCTCTGCATCACATCCTAGAGGTTGTTCCAGTACACATGGAATTCCTCTACTTTATTATTCCTTTTAGCACAATAGTATTCCATCACCAACATATACCACAGTTTGTTCAGCCATTCCCCAATTGAAGGGCATCCCCTCATTTTCCAGTTTTTTGCCACCACAAAGAGTACAGCTATGAATATTCTTGTACATGACTTTTTCCTTATTATCTCTTTGGGGTACAAACCCAGCAGTGCTATGGCTGGATCAAAGGGCAGACAGTCTTTTATTGCCCTTTGGGCATAGTTCCAAATTGCCCTCCAGAATGGTTGGATCAATTCACAACTCCACCAGCAATAAATTAATGTCCTAACTTTGTCACATCCCCTCCAGCATTCATTACTTTCCTTTGCTGTCATGTTAGCCAATCTGCTAGGTGTGAGGTGATACCTCAGAGTTGTTTTGATTTGCATCTTTCCGATTATAAGAGATTTAGAACACTTTTTCATGTGCTTATTAATAGTATTGATTTCTTTAACTGAAAACTACCTATTCATATCCCTTGCCCATTTTTCAGTTGGAGAATGGCTTGATTTTTTGTACAACTGGTTTAGCTCTTTATAAATTTGAGTAATTAAACCTTTGTCAGAGGTTTTGTTTTGAAGTATTGTTTCCCAATTTGTTGCTTCCCTTCTGATTTTAGTTACACTGGTTTTGTTCATACAAAACTTTTTAATTTGATGTAGTCATAACTATTTATTTTACATTTTGTGACTCTTTCTAAGTCTTGCTTGGTTTTAAAATCTTTCCCTTCCCAAAGGTGTGGCATGTATACTATCCTGTGTTCATCTAATTTAGTTATATTTTCTTTCTTTATGTTCAATTCATTCACCCATTCTGAGTTTATCTTGGTGTAGGGTGTGAGGTGTTGATCCAATCCTATTCTCTCCCACACTAATTTCCAGTTTTCACAGCAGTTTTTATTAAATAGTGGATTTTTGTCCCAAAAACTAGGGTCTTTGGGTTTGTCATAGACTGTCTTGCTGAGATCACTTACCCCAAGTCTATTCCACTGATCCTCCTTTCTCTCTCTTAGCCAGTACCAAATTGTTTTGATAACCTCTGCTTTATAATATAGTTTGAGATCTGGTTCTGCAAGACCATCTTCCTTTGCATTTTTTTTTCATTATTTCCCTGGATAGCCTTGATCTTTTGTTCTTCCAAATGAACTTTGTTATGTTTTTTTTTTTCCTAGTTCATTAAAAATGTTTTTTGGAAGTTCAATGGGTATTGCACTAAATAGGTAGATAAGGTTGGGTAGGATGGTCATTTTTATTATATTGGCTCATCCTACCAATGAGCAGTTAATGTTTTTCCAATTACTCAAATCTAGTGTTAGTTGTGTGGAAAGTGTTTTGTAGCTGTGTTCATATAGTTCCTGTGTTGGTCTTGGCAAATAGATTCCTAAGTATTTTATATAATCTAAGGTGATTTTGAATGGAATTTCTCTTTCTAATTCCTGCTGCTGAGATGTGTTAGGGATATATAGAAATGCTGATGACTTGTGTGGGTTTATTTTGTATCCTGCAACTTTCCTAAAATTGTTGATTATTTCCACTAGCTTATTGGTTAATTGTACAGGATTTGTTAAGTAGACCATCATGTCATCTGCAAAGACTAATAGTCTCCTCATTGCCAATTTTAATAACCTCAATTTCTTTTTCTTCTCTAATTGCTATTGCTAGTATTTCTAGTACAATGTTGAATAATAAAGGTGATAAGGGGCATCCTTGTTTCACTCCTAATCTTATTAGGAATGCATCTAGTTTATCCCCATTGCAAATGATGTTGGCTGATGGTTCTGGATAGGTACTGTTTTTTTTTTTTTTTTAGGAAGGATCCTTCTATTCCTATACTTTCTAGTGTTTTCAGTAGGAATGGGTGTTGTATTTTGTCAAAGGCTTTTTCTGCATCTATTGAGATAATCATGTGATTTTTGTTGGTTTGCTTGTTGATATGGTCAATTATGTGGATGGTTTTCCTGATATTGAACCATCCTTGCATTCCTGGTATAAATCCTACATGATCAAAATGAATAACCCTTGTGATGACTTGCTGAAGTCTTTTTCCTAGTATCCTGTTTAAGATTTTTGCATCTATATTCATTAAGGAGATTGGTCTGTAGTTTCTTTTCTCTGTTTTGGGACTGCCTGGCTTTGGGATCAGTACCATATTTGTGTCATAGAATGAATTTTATAGAACTCCCTCTTTATTCATTATGTCAAATAGTTTGTATAGAATTGGGATTAGCTGTTCTTTGAATGTTTGATAGAATTCAATTGTGAATCTATCAGGCCCTGGGGATTTTTTCTTTGGGAGTTTTTTGATGACCTGTTCCAATTTCTTTTTCTGATATGGGATTATTTAAGAATTCTATTTCTTCTTCTGTTAATCTAGGCAGTTTATATTTTTGTAAATATTCATCCATATCACCTAGATTGGCATATTTAATGACATATAATTGGTCAAAATAGTTTTTTAATAATTGCCTTAATTTCCTCTTCATTGGAGGTGAGTTCTCCCTTTCCATCCCTAATACTGTTAATTTGATTATCTTCTTTCCTCTTTTTAATTAGATTGACCAGTATTTTGTCTATTTTGTTTGTTTTTTTCAAAATACCAGCTTCTAGTCTTATTTCTTAGTTCAATAGTTCTATCACTTTAGATTTTATTAATTTCTCCTTAATTTTTAGGATCTCTAATTTGGTTTTCTTCAGGGGATTTTTAATTTGTTAGCTTTCAAGTTTTTTTATTTGAATGTCCAATTCATTTATCTCTCCCCTCCATAATTTTTTAATATATAAACTCAAGGATATAAATTTTCCCCTGAGTACTGCTTTGGCTGCATCCCATAGAGTTTGAAAGGCTATCTCATCATTGTCATTTTCTTCAATAAAATTATTAATTGTTTCTATGATTTGTTCTCTGACTAGTCGATTTTGGAGAATTATATTATTTAATTTCCAATTAGTTTTGGATTTAGCTCTCCTTGTACCCTTAATGATCATTATTTTTATTGCCTTATGATCTGAAAAGGTTGCATTTATTATTTCTGCTTTTCTGCATTATTATGCCATGTCTTTATGACCTAGTATATGGTCAATCTTTGTGAATGTGCCATGTGCTGCTAAAAAAAAGGTGTATTCCTTTTTGTCCTTATTTATTTTTCTCCTTATATCTACTAATTCTAATTTTTCTAAGATTTCATTCACCTCTTTCTTATTTATTTATTGATTTGATTTATCTAAATTTGATAGTGGTAAGTTCAGGTCTCCCACTAGTATGGTTTTACTATCTATTTCCTCCTTCAATTCTCCTAGTTACTCCATTAGAAATTTGGGTGCTATACCATTTGGTGCATACATGTTGATTAGTGATATTTCCTCATTATCTGCACTTCCTTTTATCAGGATATATTTACCTTCCCTATCTCTTTTAATTAGGTATATTTTTACTTTGGCTTTGTCAGATATCATGATTGCAACTCCTGCCTTCTTTCTTTCAGTTGAAGCCCAATAGGTCTTACTCTACCCTTTAATTCTTACCTTGTGAGTATCTACTTGCCTCATGTGTGTCTCTTGTAGACAGCATATGGTAGGATTCTGGATTCTAATCCAATCTCCTATTCATCTACATTTTATGGGTGAGGTCATCCCATTCACGTTCAAAGTTATGATTGTCACTTTTGAATTCCCTAGAATTTTGATATCCTCTCCTAATTCTGTCCTCTCTTCTTGTGCTATGCCCTTTTAGTCCAGTGGTTTACTTTTGGTCAGTCCTCCTATTCCCTTCCCTTGATATGCTTCCCTTTATGGTCCCTCCCTTTTTGTTCCCTTCTTGATGTTTAGGGTCTGTTAAGTACCCTCCTCCCTCTCCTTCCCTCCTTTTTTATTTTTTGAGCTCCCACATCACTACCCCCCCCCTTAATTTCCCCCTTCTTCCTTACCCTGTAGGATAAAATAGACTTTAAGATCCCAATGGGTCTAGATATTCTTCCCTCTCAGAATTGATTTCACTGAGAGTAATATTTGGGTATCACCTATTAGCACTCACTTCCTCTCCCTCTTATAAGAGTATTCTTCCCCTCCCCTTCCTATGTGTGTCTTTGTGTGATAAAGATTATTCTATTTATTTTATTTCTTAAAGCATCTCTTAGTACCATCGATCCCCCCTCACCCTTTTCCCCCTTATCATTTTATAGCCGTTAATGCCCCAATCTTTTCTTATGAATGATTCTTTTACTTACTATAATAATGAAAACATTTTTGAGAGTTAAACATAACATTTTCCCCATAATTTATATATATATATATATATATATATATATATATATATATATATATATATATATATATAATTTGATCTAATTGTAGCCCTTAAGGAAGAGAGTTTGAATAAAAATAATTTTTAAAAAGAGAAAAAAGAAGCATTTTCTCCTTTTCCCTTCTGGCTTTTCAGACCAATGATTCTTAAATGGTCTCTCCTTCCTCTGTTTTTCTGATCTGTCACCTTGTCAATGAGATATTTTATGCTTTCTTCTATTGTATCAGTCTTTTGGCTTTGCTATTTTGATTCTTGCTGTTTTGCAAGATCATTGGTTTCCAGTTGCTCAATTCTGATCCTTAAGGCCTGGTTTTCTGCTTTAATCTTTTGGCATTCAGCTGTAATTTTTTGGTTCTCTAAAATAATTTGTTGATTTTTTTTAACCATTTCCCACTTCTCTTTCCAGAGGGCTTCTATCTTTCTGATGATAAGCTCCATTTGAGTCTCTTCCAGGGCTTGTGGACAATTTTCATTTTTTTTTTGGCTTTGCCTTTGTTTGAGTTTCATCCAGTATTTTCTCTGTAGCCTGAGTTTTTTCTCCGTAAAAATTTTCGAGGGTGACAGCTTTCTTTTTTGATTTCTTAGAGGGATTTTGAGACTCCTGTTCATAGTTAGCCATTTTTTCTGGATGTTCTCAGTTCCCTCTTTAGTCAGAAATCTGAGTCAGTTAGGCAAGTTCTTTGTGTATGGAGTTAAGGAGCAGAGGCAGGCTCTTGATTCTCCACAGTCCTTTGTGGCTTTTCTTGGTGCATTCCTACAGGGGGCGCTCAGTGTCTGCGCCTTCTTACCCACCTGGTTTTCTTGTTTAGCTGCTTTTCGGGGTGGGTCCCCTGCGGTCCTAGTCAGTTCCCAGGGACCCAAAAAATGCTCCCTGTTCATTCCAGAAGCACTCCTAGCTTATTTCCTGGCTCCAGCAGGAGCTCTGGCTCTGAGCACCTGACGTCTGCTCTCTCTCACGTGTTGGGGTTTTCTGCCTAGCTGCCTTCAGAGTGGGGTTCCCCTGCTGTCCTAGTCAGTTTTCCCAGGGACCCAAAAATGCTTCCTGTTTGTTCCAGAGGCACTCCTGGCTCACTCCCTTGCTCTGGCGGCGTTCTGGCTCAGAGCACCTAACATCTGTGTTCTCTCACATGTTGGTGTTTTCTGCCTACCTGCCTTCAGAGGGGTTCCCCTGCTGTCCTAGTCAGCTCCCAAGATGTGTCCTTTCCTTGCTTCAGAGGCATCCCTTCCTCATTCATCTCAGTGTGCTCTGGCCCTAACTCTGGCCCTGTAGGTGTGGGTTGGGGAGGCTACGTTGGCTCAAATTTTGGTGGAAGCCTTTTCACCCTCTTATAGACTGGTAAAGCCCAGATTCCACGTACCTTCAATGCTTCACCCCACTTTACAGCTCCTCCGAAATGATTCTTAAGGTCTTGGGGGTAGTCCTTGTCGGTGTATGTTGGGGAGAGAGAGTAAACCATGTTTAGCTGACCACTATGCTTACCCGGAAGTGAAACACTATATAGTTCTTAACCCTGCCACCTTGCTTCCTGATTTACTGGTTTCAGGAGAACATCTGCACAACTGTGAATCTTTAGTGTTCATGGCTGAAAAAGATAATCTCAAGGGCACTCCTTTGGACAACACAGACTCAGTCTTATTTACTGATGATTCTTCTTTCATGAGGGATGGCATGTGCTACACTGGAATTGCTATAGTCACAGAATTTGCCACAAGGTGGTCAGCTTCACTGCCCTCATGATGCAGAGGTGATAGCTCTAAAATACGCCTGTATAATTGCCAAAGATAAAAAGACAATAATTTATATGGACTCTAGAAATGCATTTGCAATATGCCATGCAGTGAGTTTGCTATGGCTTCAATGGGAATTTTTTTTTTAATTTTAAACATTATTCTATTTGGTCATTTCCAAACATTATTCACTGGAAACAAAGATCATTTTCTTTTCCTCCCTGCCCCCCCCCACCACCTTTCCCTCTCCCATAGCCGACGCACGATTCCACCGGTTATCACATGTGTTCTTGACTCGAACCCATTTCCCTGTTGTTGGTATTTGCATTAGAGTGTTCATTTAGAGTCTCTCCTCAGTCATATCCCCTCCACCCCTGTAGTCAAGCAGTTGCTTTTCATCCGTGTTTTTACTCCCACAGTTTATCCTCTGCTTGTGGATAGTATTTTTTAGATCCCTGTAGATTGTTCAGGGACATCGCATTGCCACTAATGGAGAAGTCCATCACCTTTGATTGTACCACAATGTACCGGTCTCTGTGTACAATGTTTTCCTGGTCCTGCTCCTTTCACTCTGCAACACTTCCTGGAGGATGTTCCAGTCTCCATGGAATTCCTCCACTTTATTATTCCTTTTAGCACAATAGTATTCCATCACCAACATATACCACAATTTGTTCAGCCATTCCCCAATTGATGAGCATCCCCTCGTTTTCCAATTTTTGGCCACCACAAAGAGTGCAGTTATAAATATTCTTGTACAAGTCTTTTTCCTTATTATCTCTTTAGGGTACAAACCCAGCAGTGCTATAGCTGGATCAAAGGGCAGACAGTCTTTTATCATCCTTTGGGCATAGTTCCAAATTGCCCTCCAGAATGGCTGGATCAATTCACAACTCCACCAGCAATGAATTAGTGTCCCCACTTTACCACATACCCTCCAGCATTCATTACTTTCCATAGCTGTCATGTTAGCCAATCTGCTAGGTGTGAGGTGATACCTCTGAGTTGTTTTGATTTGCATCTCTCTGATTATAAGAGATGTAGAGCACTTTTTCATGTGCTAATTAATAGTTTTGATTTCTTTGGCTGAGAACTGCGAACTGAGAACTGTTCATGTCCCTTGCCCATTTATCAATTGGAGAATAGCTTGATTTTTTGTACAATTGATTTAGTTCTTTGTAAATTTGAGTAATTAAACCTTTATCAGAGGTTTTTATGAAGAGTGTTTCCCAATTTGTTGCTTCCCTTTTGATTTTGGTTACATTGGTTTTGTTTGTGCAAAAACTTTTTAATTTGATGTATTCCAGATTATTTATTTTGCATTTTGTAACTCTTTCTAAGTCTTGCTTGGTTTTGAAGTCTTTCCCTTCCCAAAGGTCTGACATGTATGCTATTCTGTGTTCGCCTAATTTTCTTATAGTTTCCTTCTTTATGTTTAAGTCATTCACCCATTTTGAATTTATCTTGGTGTAGGGTGTGAGGTGTTGATCTAAACCTAATCTTTCCCACACTGTCCTCCAGTTTTCCCAGCAGGTTTTATGAAATAGTGGATTTTTGTCCAAAAAGCTGGGATCTTTGGGTTTGTCATATACTGTCTTGCTGAGGTCACTTGCCCCAAGTCTGATCCTCCTTTCTGTCTCTTAGCCAGTACCAGATTGTTTTGGTGACCACTGCTTTATAATATAGTCTGAGATCTGGGACTTCAAGGCCCCCTTCCTTTGTATTTTTTTCATTATTTCCCTGGATAGCCTTGATCTTTTGTTCTTCCAAATGAACTTTGTTATGGTTTTATCTAAATCAGTAAAAAAATTTTTTGGAAGTTCCATGGGTATAGCACTAAATAGATAGATGAGTTTGGGTAGGATGGTCATTTTTATTATATTGGCTCGTCCTATCCATGAGCAGTTAATGTTTTTCCATTTGTTCAAGTCTAGTTTTAGTTGTGTGGAAAGTGTTTTGTAGTTGTGTTCATATAGTTCCTGTGTTTGTCTTGGGGGATAGATTCCTAAGTATTTTATTTTGTCTAAGGTAATTTTGAATGGGATTTCTCTTTCTAGTCCTTGCTGCTGAGCTGTGTTGGAATTATATAGAAACGCTGATGACTTATGTGGGTTTATTTTGTATCCTGCAACTTTGCTAAATTTGTTGATTATTTCGATTAGCTTTTTGGTTGAATCTCTAGGATTCTTTAAGTAGACCATCATGTCATCTGCAAAGAGCGATAATTTGGTCTCCTCCTTGCCTATTTTAATGCCTTCAGTTAATTTTTCTTCTCTAATTGCTACTGCTAGTGTTTCTAATACAATGTCAAATAATAGAGGTGATAATGGGCATCTTTGTTTCACTCCTGATCTTAATGGGAATGGATTTAGTTTATCCCCATTATCCCTTCCTCTTATTATATATTCCTCCCTCGTATTATAGTGTGGAAATGTTCAAACCCCACGTACCTTCTCCTCTGTGGGGTACTGGGGAGTACTGGGGAGTCCTTCTGTTCCTCCAAAGGTGATTTTTATGCTCCTTTGATGTAGTCTATTTTGTTCGGTGCCGGGGAGAGGAAGCGTTTGGCTTCTAAATTGCAGCCATAATTACCCGGAAGTCTTCAACGGGAATTTTTAACCTCAGCTGGGAAATATATTGCAATTGCTGAAATCATTAAAGAAGTATTTACTGCTCTCCAGCTCCCTGAAGCCCTAGCTGTGGTTCATTGCTGTGCTCATACAGCTGGAAATAACCCTCTCTCTAGAGGAAATCATCAGGAAGACATTTCAGCAAAACCCTTTGCCTTCAAAGGATCTGAATTAATTTTAACATTAGCATCTAGTAATGACTTAAATTTCTCATAATTTTTTTCTCATCATGAGCAGGAAGTAGAAAAATGGAAGCAAATGGATCCTTTTTGCCTTTGTTAATTGTCACATAGACGATGATGAATGTAATCCATCAAACTGGGTAAAACCTGTATCTTTAACCTTTAAGGAACTTAATGAGCTCTGATGGTTTAGTGGATTTGGGTACTTCTTAGAATGGACATAAGCTGTTGTACTACTCATTTTTTTAAGTTGTTACCTGGTAAAAATAAATATCTACACTCACACTGTGGATCACAGCCAAATAAAAAGGCTATAGATCTCATTTTTGAATGAGACAACTTTGTGTTGTGCCTCTGCTTGGCTGACACATGGTCATTGTGAGATTTAAAATAGTGAAGCCCATAAACTGTAGTGAGTTAAAATGGTGGAAGATATAAATTGTGATAGATATAAGAGAGGGTGAGTAAATTTGACCACAGAAAATATGTTTCACTACAGTGTCTTGGTTTTTAAATCAAATATAAGGTGGTCACCAGGGAAATATTCCCAATTATTCAAATACCCAAGTCAACTGGGTTTTATAGAGATTTTAATTAATATAAATGTGGAATTAAAGAAAAGCGAGAAAGAGAGAAAAAGGAAATAAGTATGAAGGGCCTTAAATCAACATGGCCTAGACCTGAGTCTTAAGAGAGAGAGATCAGTCAGTCAGTCTTTTAACAGTCACCACAAGGTCTGCCTAAGCAAGGATTCTAGTGACACCAGGCCAGCATCATCTCAGCTGCTTTCACCAGCTCCCTCCTCCATCTGAATGTTTCAGAATGACCTCTTCAATCTGAATGTTTCAGAATGATCTCCAGCTCTTCTCTGAGCTCTTATTTTTAAGGGCAAAATCTCCTATGTCACCTCCCCTAAGTTCTTCCATCTACCAATCACTGTAGATGTTTTCCAAAAGACAGCCCATTTTGAATTCACAGCTGAGTAGATTAATCTCTTTAATAAGTCAGAAAAAAATGCTGCTGTGTAGACTAATTTCATTAAGAGAAAACCTCTGAGTAAGTTTTCACCTTTTAGGTCTAAGTAGTTTACAAGTTGCCCCACCTTTATAGGCACCTAGCATCCCATTGTATCAATTCCAAAAACAGACATGGCTCAAAGAACTCCTTTCCTTTATAAGTAGGGTTTTCAAGTACTTTCATTGTTTAGCAAGGAGTTTTCTGCCCTAAAGCAGTCTTAAGTAGGGTGGAATTGAGGTCCTCCCATAGCAAGGAGTTTTCTTCCCTAAAGCAGTCTTAAGTAGGGGTGGAATAGGGATACTCCCATAGCAAGGGGTTTTCACATTCAAGTAGAGTTCTCACTATCTGGCAGGGAATTATTTCAAGTAGGGAATTGGAGGATTCCTCAATGTGGAGTAAAATTTTTAACATTCATAAGTCTGTGAAATTTTAAGGTTTACATCATGCAATATGAACAATGGATTTATAATTTTTTTAAATTTTATTATTGTTTTTGTGCAATAGAGTATTTGAATTTTCTTCTCTTATTTTTTATACTTTAAATAAAGGTAATCAATATTAATTTTTTTGTTGTTGGAATAAAATAAGTTCACAATATCCATTAGCCCTAATATGAAATGCATACCCAAAAACTTTACACTATGGACACCTGCCTTTGATTGGTAAATACTATGGGACTTTGAATAACTGTGTCTGATTTCAGAAGAAGGAATCTCAAAGATCACAAAAGAGATGTATAGTGCTGAGAAGCACAAAGTCAAGGAAACCAATCAATCCTGGTGGGATTGGTGAGAATCTGTGCCAAGACAGAGGACTTGTCTTGGGGTTTGAGGAAGCAGCTGTTTGACAAAGTCAGACACAGGAGTTCCCCATGCCAGATTTAGACAAAGTACCCCAGTTTGGCTGACATTTTGGCTCTTCTATCCCTGTTAGTGAAGGTAAAATCAGACCAGAGAATATTATTTTCCTTTTGCTTCAAAGTCTAGTCCCTTTTCTCTCTTTTATAGTGTGGCAATTTTCTGTAGTCCTGGCTTCTGATTGGGTAAGTACCTATTGCTGCAATGGTCCTACAGACCTGTGAGACATAAATCACTTAATTAGATTTTAATTCAAGGACCTGTTACAGGCTTATTCTTGCTAACTAAGTATTTTCATATACAATTTGATTTTTGATTGTTTTTTCTTTTCTTCTATTTGTTTTTCTTTTATGTTTTCGATTTTCTTTTGGCAATTGATTCATATACCTTATAACTCAGCCATGTATCCCAGATTGATCCAGGTGTTGGTCAACACCCTCCTCAGGGGAAATTGTATAATTATCCTATAATGCAAGGTTTAAAATCTTTTAAAGAAATTTCAGGAAAAGAAACTTGCTAACTCCCCAAATCGAGAAAGTGAATCATTTGGAGAAAGCGCCATGAAGATGCCTATAGAAACCACACCCTGCATCAAAAGAATGAGCTTTGGAATGTATTATATTGAACTGTGGTGTCTGAAAGCATTTATTTTTCATGTAAACTCTTATGCCGAAGAGGATTGCCACCTAATTGGCTTTTTGTCAGTGTGCCTAGCTACCATTGGTTTTGCTCTCTTTCTCTTTTATTTCCCTCTTATCCCCAAATTATTGCAATTTCCCCTTAGAAAGTGCAATATTTTAGACACTTTTAGTAAGAGATCTTTAGAAATACAAGCTAGTTATGTGTAGTGCCTCATTGGGGAGACTAGGAATGTGAATCTGGAAGATTTCCCCATGCTCACTTCCCAGTGGAATCACATGGAGGGGGATTGTGCAGATAGAATTTGCTCCCCAGGACTCTCTTACCCAGCATCCCTTTTGCCTGTTTACACTATGTGAGAACATAGGGAGGATATAGTATTGGTATGACCCCAACTCTCTCTCTTTTCCTGAACATGGCTGCTGAAGCCTGACTTTGTGCCAAGCAGGAGAATTTATATACATGGTTTTACTTTTGTTAGAAAATTATGCTTTGAATTTCCATTTTTTTAAATTTCTTCTTCTTCAAGTGATTATTACTAAACTTTATAAAATTAATACTTGGAGTTTTTTATATTAATAGAAATTTTACAATGTTGTACATGTGTAAAAAGAATACTTATATTGCTTACAGTAGAGAAAATTTCATTGAGAAAATAAAGGGAAAAATGGTGTGCTCCAATAGAAATATATCTTCTCAGTACAGAAGACATAATAAGTATTATCCATTCTACACCTACATAGATGTATATATAAATTACCTGTAAAGAGATTCTTCATTACAAAAATCATTGCCCTGTATACTTGTTTGTATGTTTCTTTTATTTTTTTTTAATATATACATTTCATTCCTCAACAATTTTGGAGAACCTGTTACAAAAGACATACTAATTGTCACTGACTAATGAACTTTTATACTCTTCCTCACAAGGTAGACAACTAATTTTAATTAAATTCTGTGCAGCTAGGTGACTCAATGGATACAACACAGGGCCTACAATCAGAACCTCAGTTCAAATCTAGACTTAGATACTTATTTACCTGTATGACCCTGGGCAAATGACTTTATTGTTTGCCTCTGTTCCCTCATATGTAAAATGAGAATAATAGATGGGAGAATCAAACAAAATAATAATTGTAAAGCACCTGTCACATAGTAAGCACTTTAGAAATGTTAACTTTTATACCTTCCCCTCAGAAAATTTTTGCTCTTAAAACTCTCAAATTTAAAATCCCAAGGAAATTTTCAAGGGTAAGCTATTTAACTCACCATTCATTTGAATTAGCTATATTTTACCCTTAATATTTGCAGATTAGCTTCCCTGTGGAAATGACAAGTCTTTCTGAAAATTAAAATAGTACATTGTGTTGTCATAATATTGGGGAGAGAACATCATACAAAAAAAATATTCACTTGTAAAGAAGAGCTCATTTTCTAGCTTACTTCAAAAATGATTTGGCCTTGGAAAAATAATGTCACATTTCCCAACTTGGGTTTCTACAGATGAAAAAGAATAGGGGTTGATAATATAAATCTTTGTGGACTTGGATCTATGATTTCAGTGGAGTCCTAAGTTACTAATTGTGTGAATTAAATATTTGGGGAAGCTCCATCCAACTCCAATCCTGGAAGGCTCTCAATAATAAGTAAGCCTCACAGAGTTATATTTCTTAATTTGCAAGCATAGCAATTGAGATTTCTGACAGGCAGAATTCAGGGAATATGATGTAATGGGGATTAAGTTGAAATCTTGATTAACTGGAGAATCTTGGTGGATTAGACTAAGCTTGAAAAGTCAGCACTTGAAGTGGACTCATGCTTTCTCTGCCATTAATGGACTTGTGAAAAGAGCTCTCTCATCGATGCACCTGTGCTTATCTATGTAAGCTATTTCTGACAAACTTTAGGGGCTAAGCTTGGAAATCATTCTCTTGGGCTCTTGTCCTTTCCTGAACTCAAGCCCTCTTCTTGCCTGGCCTTAATTTGTCTGGCTTGACCATGGGGGAATCTGGGTCCCCTGGCCTTGCTTGTGAAATGGACCAAGACCCATGGCGTATCCAGGAAAAGATGAAGTAACTCTGCTGGGAATTTAAGTTAGATAGATGGGAAACTTTATTTCTCTATATAAATTTAGTATAAAGCCTACACGATTAAACTTTATTTATAACATGATACAAATATATACATAATACAACTTCTGTATAATTTATTGTATTAAAGAGTTGAATGAGGCATTGAGAGTTTCTGTGACGACACAGTCACCTATGCAGTTTATATCAGTTGTAGGATTTGAACATAAATTTTTTAACATTAATTCTCTATGTGTTATGTCAAAATGTCTCTCAACAAATAACCTTTTTTTAAGGAAGAAGAGAACAAATATTTATTAAACATCTACTATCTACCAGGTATTCTGCTAAACACATTCAAAGTTTTCATTCGATTCCTATCCTATTTCCCCAAAACCAAGAGAGATAAAAGATGTTTTTACTTCCATTTTATAGTAGAAGAAACTGAGGCATACAGAGTTTGAGTGATTTTCTCAAAGTTGCACAACTAGTAAGCATTTTAAGCTGGATTTGAACTCAATTATATATTGAATCCCAAACCTAGTGCTCTATCCACAATAACACTTAATTGCCTCTTTAAGGTTAAAGCTTATGCTGAGTAAAGGAGGAAATTAAAGCTAATTCAGAAATAATTTTTGCCCCTATTAAGTCTAAAATTTGAAAGAGAGACTTTCAGAACTGACAGTTCAATCTTAACTATGTCTAGAGAAGAGAGAGAAATCATAAGAATATTTTTAATTGCTCATTTACTAAACCTAGAATTATAAAATTTTGCCCATTATATATTTCATAAGATCACAGATTTAGAGCTGGAGTGAACCTCAAACCTTCAATCTTCTCATTTTACAGATAATGAAACTGAGGACCAGAAAACTTGAGTATATTCTTTTACAAGTTTATTCAAATAGTGAGTAGTGAGGTGAGATTGAAACATAGGCCTTCTGATTCCAAATCTATTATTCTTTTCAATGATCCTTGAAAATATCCATTGACCTCATATAAAACAAAGCTTGGTCTTCTAGAATGATATAATGGGCAATGCACCAACCTGAGTCAGTTGACCTGTATTGCAGTCCCTTTTTTGTTGTATATTTGCTGTATTATCTTGGGTATGTTATGGCATTCACATTAAATAATATTCTATCTCTAGTCTCCATTACTCTGTCCCATCTGTTTCTATATTGGAATCCTCCTCATCTTTTACTTTTTTCAATTTTCTAGTTTTCTATAAATCTGAGCTCAAATATTACCTTCTACTTAATTCCTTTCTCTGATTGCCACAGTTTCTAGTGTTCCACTTCTGGAGTAACATAGTTTCGAGGTATATATTTTATATATGCCTATTTTGTATACACAAATATACACATCTCCATTTTTGAATGAAAAATCCTTAAGAGCAATGACTGTTTGGCTTTTGTATCTCTAACACTTGGCACGGTGCTTACTAAAAAGTACGATCTTAATAAATATTATTAAATGATGGATGATAATTAACATTTATATAGTTTTGGGGGCTTACACATATTATTTATTTATATTTTATAAATATTATTTCTCACTAGGCCTATGAGGCAGATATTATTTCCATCTATTTTACTGATAAGGTAACTGAAGCAAACAAATGGTATGTGACTCACCAGACATGGATCATATAGCTAGTAATGTTTAAGGAAGAATTTCTCCTTGGATTTTCTGAATTCCAAGTCTCGGCCATCTAGCTAAATAACTTAATCCTTATTTAATATTTACTTTGTCTGTCATTTGGGATAATAATAAATCCCTGCCTTGAAGAGTTAGTTAATCAGAAAATAGTTCACCAATAATAATTTCTGAAATTCCTATTTTATGCCAAACATTATAATAAGAGCTAAGGGAACTATGCTGGTGTAATTTAAATGAATCCAGAAAATGGACTTTTGTGTTAAGATGTTTTGAAAACTGAAAAGTGTTTTACTACTACTGTTATTATATACATAGTGACAGGAAAAAAATTATTACAATAATTTGGTCAAGAATCTGTCTTTACCTTTGTTAGTCCTAAGGGGGAGGTATCTGATGCCTGCTTTGAAAGGCCACTGAGTAGAACTTGGAAGGAACCCCAGCTTTGTCAGTTCTCATAAATGTTCATGAAAGCAAAGGACTAATTGTATTCACCATCACTAAGCACCATATGAGTGATGCTGTCAAAGCTTCCTACATCCTGTCATTCTGTCAATGTATCTTCATCTTATTCTGCTGCAAATCCCTTACTATTTATTTCACTTCTGAGGTTAACACTGTGCTAGATACTGTATAGAACACCAAATTTCTTCTCCCCTGATCAATAATCTAAATTATTTTCTAAATGTAAGCCCAGCTACAACTTGAGTACTTTCTAATGTTCTTCATTTATTAAAAAAAACCCAGTAATATTACTATGAAAAGAATCCTGAACTTGGAGTTTAGAGACTACTGGCTTCCAATCCTACCTCCAAATGCTTGCTAGCTGCATAATCTTTGACAAGTAATTTACTTTCTCTCATCTTGTTCCTTATCCATAAAATAAGCAGAAAAAAACTATTGTGAGGATTCAATAATATATGTAAATGTTGATGAATGTAATCTATTATTTTTAGCTAGCCCTTTTAGAATATAATAAACAAATGTTTGTTACCCTAGTCCTAAATTCCATTGGTATGGAATTCTTTTTTCTGGAGATCAATGGCCCCTGCCTGTGAGTAAGGTTGCAGAGTTTGTGAATGTGGGAGATAGGAGAGATTTTAGTTTTTCTTCAAAAAGTCCTTAATTCTCTTCAGCCTTCAGACTCTTCAGTTGCTTCTAGCAATTATAACTTCCAGCTCCAAGAGAGAAAATGGAAGATACCACCCTACTTTAAATTGCTGAAGAAAAAGACTCTGGGAAGAATTGTTTATGGAAGGATCTTGAAGTCCCTATCACATCCCTAGAGACTTTGGAGAACTTCCACTTGGGAGAGATTGAGTTCTCTTTCCCTCTCCCTCTCTGTCTCCCTTTCCATCTTTCTCTCTTCCTCTCTCCCTTCTTTTTTCTCCCTCTCCTTCCATCCCCCCTTCTTTCTCTCTCTCCCCATCTGTCTCTCACGCCCCACAGCTGAGTTACCTTGTTCTCAATGTGAGAGTTTATCTGTATTGTCTGTTATACATAACCATATGTATATTTTCTCTGATTTCTATTTTGCAATTGAATTAGATAAATGGGCTGCTTTGATCATTGCTATGTCTGTTCATTTTGGAAGTGGTATTTGATGGAAAAGTAATCAAAAGTTGGATATAAACCTTAAGATCCTGATTTATTTCATTAATGAAATAATGATCAGAACTTAAATAGAATCTGAAAATTATATCCATCAGACTAATAGCATTTAAGGGAGAAAAGAGAAATAATTCTATCCTGATTCCCCCCTATTTTTGAGGAGAGAAGATTTGTCAAACTTCTAGTTCCAACCTCCTTCTTCCTCTCCTGGCAGTTTTCAAAGCATTTCTTGGAGAAGAGATGGGGAAAAGAGTCTAATAATATCTAGTTTTTCTCCTTTCCAGCCACACAATGACAGTCCCATACTGTATGTGGCAGACAACAACTCAATACATATAAAGTTGAAGCAAAGCATATATTTATGTAAAACTAAAATAAAATTGCAGTATTTCTTAGTATTGTTGTTGTTATTACTTTTGTTTTGGAGAAAGTGCTGTCAAGTTCTGTGATTCATTCATGAGGGAAGGTGGTACATTTCCAATGTGGTACATTGAAGAGAAAGCAAAAACAAAAAGCACTTGAATTTTAAATCAAAGAACCTAGTTTTAAATTCCAGATCTGCAATTTAATATCTATGTGACTTTGACTAATATATCTCATCAATATCTTATCAAACATATTCCAGTTTCACTATCTATAAAATTATTGGCTTAAATTAGATTGTCCCTTGAATTCCTTCTTTTTAAAAATCTGTGATAGGTTATGGAAATCCCTGCCCTGGTATGAGTCTGAAGATTTCTCAGTAACTTTTCAAAATAATTTGGGATTCCTGAAATGTTAGATTACTTAACCATGACCTCACTTCTAACATTTGTCAGAAGCAAGACTTGTAGTTGAGTCCTCCAAACTCAAAAACTAGTGTCTTGCAGCCCCTTCAAGTTCATTCCTAAAATTGTTCTTTTCATTACAATTTGGAAGCAACAGGAGGAAATTAAAAGGAAGCAAATATTTTGCAAATATAAGAAAGCCTTCCCAATTCTAAAAGGCAAGGCTATACTAAAGTCAGCTCTATAAATTCTCAAGAGCCAATTATAAAAATCTTGGTATGAATATTTACACTTTGGAAATCACCAAATAATACAGATAAAGACTTTGGTTTATTATTTTGTTGATTGAAAGCAATGAAAAAATGTTAATCATCTAAATTAAAAATGTGTTGTATATATGTATATTTTTTTTCAGAGAGCCTGTTGTTAAATGTTCACTAGCACATCTTGGATTAAAGCTGACCAGTACTGTATGGGATGCTCCAGAATAGAATGGCATCTTCATCACTGGAAAACTTATTTAGCAACAGGAATGATTTGGATAAAATTAAGGATTGCTAGAAATTCTACTAAGTGATGTCCATCTCTTCCATTTGTTAGATTTTATGATTTTCAGAGTTAGATACATAACATTTAAATATAAAACTGAAAGAAATATTTTTGTTTAAAAGAAAAATTACTATCATAACCCCTGAGGTCCTCAGAAGCCTGAGGTTAGTTCAATTTAATTCACTTTTTTTCAACCTTACCTTCTGTCTTAAAAAATCAGTCTGTGTATCCAAGGCAGAACAGTAAAGATTGTAAAATGGAGATTGAGATATTACCTGAGTTCACACAGCTAGAAAGTGTCTTAGACCAGATTTGAACCTAGGATCTTGCATCTCTAGGTATGGCTCTCAATCCACTGAGCCACCAACTGTCCCCAGCTTAATTCACTTTAGCAGAATTCTTTTTGGATTAGACCATAAGACTTACTTCGTAACCAATGAGGAAATGCTGCTAATTACTTCCAGTGCTATGTATAAAATGTATGTCTTCACAGTAGAGCAAACATAAAGGACAAAGTTGAGAATTAATAAGGGGAAGATTTATTTAAAAGATTTAACGACATTGAAAAAGTGTAAACATGATAAATTGCTAAAAATAACTATCATAAAAATTAATGTTTTCATCTAAAGCTTGTTGATTTAAAAATTGTTTTAACATTGCCTATGATTTTTACTTAAATATTCCCAACAAAGAGAAGAAAATTTCCAGATAAAGAAAAAAAAGAATAACTTAAGTTTTATGATTAGAAGAGCAACTTCAACTCATAATTGGTTTGACTTTGTGATTACAAAGTGCTTTTGCATACATTGTTGTTAAAAAAAAAGATAATTGTTGTATTAGTTTGCATGTATATTATCCTTTAATTTGAATAAATTATTTTAAATATGCCTTCCCATTCAATTGTCACTACCACCTCTAATGATTTTAAGTTTTATTACCGAAATTTTTAAAATAATTCCATTTTTCCTGGTCATACAACTACTAAACCAAAGAATCAAAACTGAATGGAGCTCTGATGAGTTAAAATTTGAGAGTTCTTTTCACTACAAAATAATTTTGCAAATGCATCCACTTCTTGTAGTTGACAACAGATAATAAATTTTAACTTTGCCAGCATTACTTATATGAAATTGAGTGAGTGACAATGATTTATATCTTAATTATTTCATATATAAATTTATGAATCATTTTTCAACAAAAAAAACAAATTTTGGGATACAGAAATTTAATGGAAGGAACTGTGATCTTATTTTCTTTTAATCACTTATATATGTGAAAGACATTGATAATTTCCAGGGACAGCTGTAGTACCAATAAACATTGTGTTCATTCAGGGTTGACACATTTTCCCTATGATTCCCATTTTCTGAAGGATTTTAATAGAGAAAGCACAGAGAAGTATGGGAGAAGATAAGGATTTTTAGCAGTGCTGGTCTCCCATATTTTTCCCCCATGTCAAGATGAAGAGTTGAGACTTCATGGCCTGCTAGAGTATGATTGGAGCCTGCGAGAAACAGAAATAAGGAGATTAGGGTTACTGACACAATCAGAATCCAGACCATAGCACCTGTTCCCCCTATCTCTTTCCTATAACTCTTCTTTATAACAACTCAGAAGATATTCTACCATTTCTCCTATTCTTTGTCTAAATATTTCCATTTCTACACTGCTGGGGGAAGAGGCAAAAAATTAGACATTCAACCTCCCCCACACACATACATCTAACTGTGGCCATCATGAAAGATAATAAAAGCCTTACCATTTAATTGATTATTTGCATTTTACACTATTTAAAATTATTATTAATATTCATTTCTACTTACTATGATTATATCTAAGCTGACAATTTCCCAAGTGTGTAATTTGAGAGAAAAGAAAACACAAAAGAAAGAAGAAATGTTCCACAGCTCTGACTAAAGGTGAATGAGATTATTAGAGAGAGCATTGTTAGAACAATAGTAATCTTGGAGACAGAAGAGTATCAAAGACATACCAAATTGCTTATGTACCCTAAAGAAAAACATAATGAAGGAAAGAATCATTATAAGATGCTATGTTTATTCAGTTGGTTCTGATAACCACTTTGTATGTAACATCCATAACTCTCTCTCTCTCTGTCTCTCTGTTTGTCTGTCTGTCTGTCTGTCTGTCTGTCTCTCTCATTGTCTCTTCTTTCTCTCTTATCTACCCATTACACTTACACATAAAAATAGATATGCTTATAATAAATAATGAAGCAAATCATAGATATCTATAGAATTCAGAGGTCTGTCTTCTATATATCTTTAGCTTATTTTAAATTTTCTTCTCACACACAAACTTAAAAAAAAAGATTTCCCTTTTAATATTTGTCAGCATTGCTATATAGGCATAGGGTAGAGGAAAAAACGCAGTCTTTGAGTCTGAAGATCGGTGTCTGAATCCCAACTTTCCCAATTATGTTCAACCTTGGGCAAGTCACTTATCCCTTTGGGTTTCAGTTTCTTCTATAAAACCAGGCAATTTGGCTATATGAACTTTAAGGTGGTTTTTTCCCCCTAGTTCTATAGCTATGTTCATATGAATGCACCAGGATGTAAGTCTTTTTCAAAAAAATTGTTCAGTTAACTGAGTAAATAGAGAAATTTCCAGTGGCTTCTGATACCAAACCTCCTGACCTTGAACATATGTTTTTGCTTTTTGCTTCTTGTAAACATAACAGGAATAAATAATTAACATACATCCCATTACATTGCACATGGATCCTAAAGATCATAAGTGACTGTAGATGGAGATTACAAGGTCTTATATTCTAACTTTCTAATTACGTACTTCATTCATTTTCTATGATCTACTTCTTAATCAAACCTCAATTAATACAGAAAGGGCCTTATCCTTTAATCTTGCCACCATCCACAAATGTTTCCCTTCTGTGTTAATGAATTCTGACATTACCTTATCTAATTATACCTTTGTTCTTCCTCACCCTGATGTTCAATTCCTCTAACCTTGTACTGGCTGCACTATTCTCCCTTCCCCATCAGGCAATCTTGGTTCAAGTCAACTTTAAGCTTTCCTCTCAAGTCCAACATGCTCTTATCGTATGTTCAGTCTTACTTGGTGGAGACACTGGTTATTCCAATACTGTTATTTTTTTCATATCTAACTATAGAAAATCTGTAATCCACATTAACTGAGTCCACTAAATGTTTTGTCATATAATCTCATCAGGGCCCTAAAATTGTGTCAAGGTAATCTATTAATTCACTTTCCAACTCAACATAGCTATTTTTCTGAACTTTCTCCAATATCCAATAGCAGTGATGGTGAACCTTTTAGAGATGAAGTTCTGAGTCCTATTCCTACCCCATCCACCAGACCAAGTGCCATACATGTCCCCCCAGAGACCAAGTACTGTGCCCTGCCCCCCCTTCACCCCATAGAGGGAAGGGAGGAAGCTCTCCCATTGTGTTGTTGGGAAGATAGGTGGGTGATGAGAAGCACATGTGGAGACGGGGAGGGGAGTGGCCTGACTGTTCTACTCATCTCCAGATCTGGTCCCCTCCAGCTCTGTGCCATGCTATGAGCTATGCTCCCCTCAAACCTAGCTACTCTAACCCCACCACAGGAGCCACCTTTACCACAGACTACACACGCTTTTGGCTGTACTGTACCCTCATGCAGCTTGTGCCCCCCCTCCCTAACCTCAAAAAGGGGTGGGAGGAAGTGATTCCACTTAGCTGCTGGGCAGAGGGAGGGAGGTGAAGTGAAGAATGTCCTCAGGCTCATGGAGAGGGGGAGGGTTGCAGCTCTGCCCCAACTCCCTCTGGCTTTCTAGTAAAGAACTCTGCCAGGCAAATGCAGATATGCCCACAGAGAGGGTGCTGTGTGCCCTTTTTGGCACATATGCTATAGGTTTGCCATCATGGTCCTTTGGTTTCCTTTTTCTCCCCACTTTAGATGAGAGCCTTGTTTCATGTTTTTTTAAAAAGTGAGACCATTTCTTAAGTCCTCTCTCTTCTGAACTCTTCATCACTGAAATGCCTCCGCTTTCTATCTACTTTTTTACTTCGTATAAGAGTTAAACCTACTTCTTGTGGCAAATTCCTCTAGTGGCACAAATATTCTCATTCTATCTTGTCAACCAGATTTCCACTTTTATCCACTTTTAATATTTATTTTTCAGATATTTTGGCAATACATGTTCTCTCTTTTCCTCTTATGCCTCTGACCTCCCCAAGAAGACAGGTAAAATGATATATAGTACATATAGTGTCATATGATATGCATTTCCATATTCATCATGTTTTGAAATATAATACATATTACTTGCAATAGAGAAAATTTTGTAGAGGAAATTTTAAAAAATGGCATGTTTCCATTTGCATTCAGACTCCATCTATTCTTTCTCTGGTGGCGTTTATCTATTTTATTATTTTTTTTTGTCAAGAGTCTCTCAGAGTAGTCTTGTACCCTTGCATTGCTGATTATAGTTAAGTCATTCACAATTGATCATCATATATTATTACTGCTACTGACTATAATATTCTCCTAGTTCTGCTCACTTCATTTTGCATTATTTTACATGTTTTTCCATGTTTTAGGGGCTCATTTTGTTTGTCATTTCTTATAGCACAATAGTATTACTTTACAAGAATATACCACAATTTATTCATCCACTCTTTAATTGATTGACATCCCTTCTGTTTCTAGTTCTTTGACATAACAAAGAGTTACTACAAATACTTTTGTACAGGTCCCATTTTTTTTAATCTAATCTCTTTGGGAAATAGACCTATAGCAGTATTACTGGGTCAAATGGTATATAAAATTTGATGACATTTTGGGCTTGTTCCAGATAGCATGGTTGCATCAATTTGAAGTTCCTCCAGCAGCATATTAGTATCCTGATTTTTTCCAAATCCCCTCCAACACTTATCATTTTCCTTTTTTGGTCATGTTAGCTACTCTAATGGGTGTTAGATGGTACCTCAGGGTTGTTTAATTTGAAATTCTCTAATCAATAGTTATTTGGAAAATTTTTAATATGATAAAAAATAGTTTTAATTTCTTCATCTGAGAATTACCTGTTCATATCCTTTGACCATTTGGCTATTGGAAAATGCTTTGTTTTCTTACAAATTTGGCTTGTTTCTCTATATATTTGAGAAATGAAACCTTTTCTCAGTTTGCTATTTGCCTTTTAATCATGATTCCATCGCTTTTGTTTGTGCAGAAAGCTTTTAATACAGTAAAAGTTTATGATTCATAATGTTCTCTATATCTTATTTTGACTTAAATTCTTCCCTTATCCATAGGTTTGACAGGTAAACTATTTATGCTCCCTTAGTTTTTTTTAATGCTATCACCCTTTATTTTAAAGTCATATGATCATTTTGATTTTATCTTGGTATATAGCATTAAGTGTTGGTGTATGCCTTATCCCTCCATACTGGTTTTCCAGTTTTCCCAACAGTTTTTTGTCAAATAGCAATTTCTTGTTCCAAAAGCTTAGATCTATGAGTTTGTCAAAAACTTGGTTGCTATAGTTATTTATCATAGTGTTTCAACTACCTAGTCAATTCTCTTGGCTCACTACTCTATTTCTTAGCCAGTATCAGATTATTTTGATGGTTGTTTGGTTGTCAATTTATAAAACAGTTTGAGAAGTGGCAAAGCTAAGCCAACTTACTTCATTTTTTTTTTCATCAAATCCTTTGATATTCTAGACCTTTTGTTCTTTCAGACAAATTTTGTTAATTTTTTCTAACTATGAGATAATTTGGGGGTAGTTTAGTGCAGCACTAAATAGTAAATTAATATAGACTTTTCATTTTTATTATATTGGATCAGACTACTTATATGCAATTCATGTTTTTCCATTTGTTTAGATATCATAGTATTTATGTCAGAAGTGTTTTGTAGTTTCCTGGGTTTGTCTGGGCAGGTAGATTCCTTGGTATTTTATATTGTCTAGTTGTTTGGTTCTTTTTTTTATATGAAACTTCCCTATCTCTTGTTGTTGGACTTTATTATTAATATAGGGAGATGCTGATTATCTTTGTGAATTTATTTTATATCCTATAACTTTTATCAAAAGTTGTTAATTGTGTCAATTTTTTTGGTTGATTCTCTGGGATATAGAAGGCATATCATCATATCATCTGCAAAAAGTGATAGCTTTTTTTCCTCATTGTCTATTCTAATTACTTCAATTTCTTATGTTATTGCTATAACTATCATTTCTAATACAATATTGAATAATAGAGGTGATAATAGGAATCCTTGTTTCACTCTTGATCTTATTGGGAAGGATTCTACCTTATCCCAATTACAAATAATGTTTTCTGTTCATTTTAGGTAGATGCTATTTATCATTTTGTAAAATGTTCCATTTATTCAAATGTTATCTCCTGTTTTTAATAAGGATAGGTGTAGTGTTTTATCAAAAAAATTTTTCTGCTGTAAGGGTTAAAATTAATGGTTTGACTAAAATATGAGAGAATGTGGTCACCAAAATTATAACTCAAGTCAAAAATGACTTTTTTATTTAGCAGCTTTATTTATAAAATAGAAGGAAAGAGTAAAGTAGAGAAATGTGAAAGAGGACAGAGTGAATAGTCCAGCTAATCACCCTAAATGTTTCTCTGGTGCCTGACTCAACTCAGGCTGGGATCAGCCAGAGGGCCATTTAGCTGGAGGATCTGGTGGTGAATAACCACGCAGACTCCCCCAAGATGGGGAGGCCTCTCTGGAAACTAATCTCTCCAGAAGTCAGGAAAGAAACATCAGCTTTTTTCCACTCACCAATCCAAAGTCCAAGGAGAGAGCAGCCTTGACAAATTCTAGGGTCCCAGATCCACACTGAAGAAGAGGATCCTTCACCTGTTTCCATAGCCTCAAAATAGCTAAAAAAAAAAACTGACTCCCAGGAAGTTGTAACCATTTTTAAAGTCCCTTCTTTTCATCACTTCCTGTGCCTTCCCCTACTTTCCAGGGACCAATTGCAGTCTATAACTTTTCTTAGGACTGCCCAGGGGGCCCTCAGTTGTTTCTACGTTGTCACCCACTTTAGCACATGAGTTGCTGATTTCCCCCACTTGGGTATTAAGTAGGGGTGTCTTAGCTTCTGTTGATTAAATCAAAAGTAAACAAAGGGAAAGTTAATTCCATCTTCTCACTGTATCTATTGAAAGAATTATTTCTTTAAATTTTATATAGATAGTCTTCCTAATATGGAACCATTTCTGTATCCCTGGTATAAAACCTAGCTGGTCCAAGTGTATGATCCCTTTGACATATTGCTATAATCTTTTTGCTAGTATTTTATTAAAAAAATTATTTATCTTTGCTAACCTTTTAAATTCCATTCTTGTTTTTTTAATTTATTTAATTGGTAGAATGGAAGGTTAATGTCTCCTACTAATATGGTTTTATTTTCTCTTTCCTCTTACAATTTATATAATTTCTACTTTAGAAACTTGGATGCTATACCATTTGGTGTTTATCTTTAATATGGTTAGTACTTTACTATCTCTTGTTCCTCTTATCAATATTTAATTTCCTTCTGTATTTTTTAAATTAGGTCAAGTTTTACTTTTGTTTTGTCTGAGAATAATTGCTACCTCTGCTTTTGTAACTTTAGCTGAAGCATAATAAACTTTATTTTAATCCTTTACCTTTACTCTGTGAATGTCTCCCTGCTTTAAAGTACTTTCTTGTAAACAGCGTATTGTAGAATTCTTGCTTTTAATCCACTCTGCTATCCTTTTCCATTTCATGAGTGAGTTAATCCCATTCATTTTCAGAGTTTTATTATTAACTGTGTTTTTCTGTCCATCTTATCCCCCCCATTTTTCCTTTTACTTCTATCATTTCAGACATTCCCTATTGACCAGAGTTTTCGTTTTGTTTATTGACTTACCAAGTTTTCCCTTTCATTTGTCTTTTCCCCTATTTTTCATTTCCCTTACTTATCCTACTTCCACATTGGATAAGATATATACT